>NW_010147359.1:18708-33321 GCF_000699245.1 Pterocles gutturalis | reverse complement strand
TCGAGGTCCCTTCCAATCTCTAACGTTCTTTGATTCTGTGATTCTGTGTTCCTGATTTGGTTTTCTAGCAACAGCTGCGGGCACTAGTCAGACTCTGGTTGAACGTTTGGATTCCATGATTCTGTAAAGAAAAGCTGCTTTAGGGCCAGACTATGCCCAGATCTGGTAGCAAGGCTGTGGCCTGATGTGGATGTCTTTGCTTCAGATGCACAAATGCTTCTTCACTGATCTCTCTGCACACACAAAGCTAGCTCACTTCAGAGACTTTTCCCATGATTTTGCCTGGCAAAGGGTAAAATAACATATATTATTTCAAGCTGTGTCATAATGTTCTGCAATCAGACTCTGAATTAACTTCAGGTCCTCCTAGAGTATTCAAAGGTCCAGCATCTTCTGTTGATCCTAAGGATGTTGCTGAACTATATGTCTTCCATCTGTATTCTCTGTATAGGAGATCTCATCAAACACTATAAGCCACAGATTCCAAAATATGCCACACTTGGAGCAAAAATATCTTTTCACAGTGGGACTCTACCTGTAAATGCTGCTGTTTATTCAGACAAGTTGTAGGTTTCATCTGTTTTTTTTTTTTTAATTTAACCACAGGGAAGTAGCAATGCAGTCTTACTGCTCATCTTTCATTGAGAGTCTTGAGGTGGCTTTGATAAAATGATACATCACCATATTAAATGGCAGTTATGCTTTTTTGGATGAATCCACACATGCCATGTGTTCCAAAGGGACCATTAAAGTAGCAGTAAAAGCAGCTTCTCTTTCCTTCTATTATCTTGAAATCTTCCACATGCAAAACCAGACTTCTGGTATGTTTCCTGTTATCAGATAAAACAATAATTAGCTGCCAAACAGTGTTTTTGGCTATGTTCATTATATGAGAGGGGATTGACCTGCAAAATTGATTTTTTTTTTAATCTGTGTTAAATGCACCATTTAACAAAAAGATTAACTTTTACTTCTCTGTGCCTGAATGAGACTTTAGGTGGCACAATGCAGGGCTGAACTGATGAAGACACCTTTTTGGTCATTTGGGTTTATGGGCATATTCCATGGGTGGTTTTGACATGATACGCAATCACAAGCTGCCCAAAGTGCTGGTTGTCAGTGCCTTCTGGAGATCTTTAATCCAACAGCTGAGGATGGAGAATTCAGAGCCTCCCCAGATGACCTGTCCCAGGTCTGCACCCACCTTCCTGGTGTTCAGACTAAACCTCTTCAACTAGAGTTTTGTAGTTGCTGTCCATTGGTATGCTCCTGCCAACACTGAGAAGAGTGTACTGATACTAAATCACCTGTTAGCCTCTTTGCCAGACTACACAAGCCCAGCTCCCTCAGCATCTCCTGCTGGGTCATGATCTTTAGGTCTCTGACCATCTGATATCCCACTCAAAGTGTGGGCTCAAAATTGTAGTTCAGGCAGTGAAATAATCTACTGAGATTTCACCAAGACCAGATTATTTTCCATATTCTGTCAAAACAAACTATTAAGCACTGGCAAAATGAGAGCAAGTAACTGGCCCTTAGTATGGATTTCAAGTAGGAAGACACTTGGACTGTTGGAAAATAAGGTGATCAACTCGGAAAGCCAAAGCTAGGGGGAAACAGCAGTGGAAACTTGGAAGGAAAAATGCTGTTTAAAGAAAATAGGGATGTATATCTTCATCAGTTTATCAGCAACTCTAGGGAAGTACAGATATTAGGCCAAGCAAACTGTTTCAGATTTGAGGATTTAAATAACAATTACATTTTAAAATGAAAAGTTGTTTTAAGTCAAAATGTTCTGTATTGGAACAGAAACAGAAAATTGTTGATACTTGAAAATGCAGATTTCTATTTTGAAAACAAAAATTATTTCTAAAAACACCAAAAAACCTGTGCTATTCCTGCCATGGGAACAAAAAAATAATAAGTGGAGCTGCATAATTTTACTCAATTTATTTTTTTACTCAGCTTGGGACAGAATATCCCAAGGGAATAAGAGGAGAGAAAGCATCTTCCCTTTGATTTCAGGGCCATGACTGAAACACAGGAGATAAGCAAATGCAAAGCATGGCTGATTCCAAAGAAAAACCTCTTCCAAAGCAATTTGCTCTTGTCTGGGAGCTGGAACTGTGCTACTGCTTTTGTTACTCAGCTTGTGGCTCATATGGTCAACATCTTGTCCTGTGCAGTTTTGGGATGGTTTGTAACCCTATGACCTTGGTTGGTCCAAACGCACTCATTTGTTCTGCTCTCCATTTTCCTAAAATCAAAGTCTGTTAACTTGTCCCTTCTGGAGACTTTTCTTCATTGCTCCTCCAGATGTTCCTTGTTACTTTTCAAACTCTAGTTCAAGCTAGTTTCACTAGATGAGCTCATTAGCTGCACAAACCAAACATGTGCGGTGAAAGACATCAAAATGTTCTTAGACCATAGAAACTATGCTGTTTAATGTCTATGTCTATGTCACTATGCTGTGAGTCTGTTGTGGCAGTGTCGATTTGTTAATGATGTCCAAACATTTTTAGGTCATCTTATTCTAAGTGAGTGCTACTCCTACAGGGACATGTCAGGTTGCTTTCTAACAGGGAAGTTCTTTCCCTCCGAACCATGGAAAAATGTGAAGAAACTGTGAGGCCACACTGGGTTTGCCAGTATAAGCAGGATTTTGGCGAAGATATGAATATATGTAATCTTTATAATTGTCTAAATTGAGTTAGAAAAGACTTACAAACATCTGCCTACATTCTTCCCACAGATATATTTCCCAAAATAATGTTATGGGAAGTTGATTGTTTATCACTCACAGATCCACAGAAATATTAATGGTTAACCCACTGTGGATATTTTATTTTCTTAGGCTATTGAATGTCATGCTTCATGCAGAAGGTTCCTTTCTGCTCAGCCTACAGTGCACAGCAAGAATAAATCCAGCTGGCACCTGACATCTATAAAACTGTCTTATATTTTCTGGGTTCAGAGTCTGTTATTTTACAATATGTGCTGGAGATTTCATGTCTGGGATCAATTTTAATGAAGTATCTAGAAGCTCATGTGTGCTCTGGGGAAGCTGAGCCCCTAATAATCATATTTTCCTCTTACCATTATGTGTCCTGTGGAATCTGATTTATATCTTTGTCCTGATGCTAGCTCACTTGTCACTAGTATTACCTTGTGGCAGTTTATGAGCATCCATGGGAACTTAGGGATTTGTAGCAAGAGTATAACAGTGAGGAAGCCCTGATGGTGCTGTGATTACTGCTGATCTTGCTGTAAGAACTGGCTCATGGTCGATCCATCTGGTTTGGGTGTAATAATAATGCAAATATTCAGCAATATTCAGCTCAGAAGTTCCAACCGTGCAGGATCAAGAAACAAACTCCTACCCTGAGGGCCTGGTTTAAGCCCGCTGATGTATTTCATTGCTAATGTGCCCATCCCTCTGACATGCATTAGAAGTTGTTAACCTCTTTTTGTTCTGGGATGAAACTGAGCAATCTCTGTGCTTGCCCAGAGATGCAACTGAGGTATGGAAGGGTATGTGGTTTTATTTAATAGATGATCTCTATTTAATTTCATCTTTTTACTTTCAATTCTTTATTAAGCTCCACTGTGTTCCCCTGGGAACAGTGCTACATCAGGTTGTATCAGGATGTTTGCAACTCTGTGCATGTGGATGTGAGTCTCCTGGGGTGCTTCTAAAAATTATTTTCATTTGTGAGAATGTTTAGGGTGGCATGTGATGTTGGAGTTGGCTCTACAAGTGTTCCTGCTTGTGATGCTTAAATAGTTCAGCCAGTAGGTGGAACCAGGAGAAAGCAGATGTGTCATCTGGCAGAGGGACAGTACAAATGCACAACCCATTCCTGGGAGATGTATCCCTAGGTGTCTGCTTAAAGTTGTGTTTTCAACTTCAGTGTCTGTTTAGGACAGCCAAGCTGCAAAATCTGGAGCTAATTCTGAACAGTGACAGGCTGATGCTGTCAGGTCTTGGTGCATGAACTCCCACTGGTAAAGATCTTTGGGCTGGGCTGCAAATTATCTGAATTGATCACACAGTAGTAAGGATGGAAATTTTAATAACAATTTCCTCACTGACCATCTTCTCTTATGAATGTGTCAGAGATGGAGGACAGGGGATAATCCAGATCACATCACATCCCTCCATCAATGACATCTGTCATTTGTTCAGAAAAGCCATAACAGAAATGTAGGTTAAAAATATTCCTTTAATGTGTTCTACTGTGGGAAATTAAAAGGAGTCCAACCAATGGCATGTGCCCTGCAAAACACAGCTTGAGCAGCTAAGAGTGAGCTCAAAAGTCCTCCTTTTAGGGTGAATTACCACCAAGGAGAAAACAGCAGTAGGTGATGAGGTACTACAGTTTGAGCAGACCTCTGTCTGCCAACTTTTCATAACTGGTTCCCCCACTGCTGCCAATAGCCAGAGGAGCTGAATTTACACGTACCGTCCTTTCTGGATTTTTCCCATCAATAAAGTGGAAGAGAAGAATATGGATAACTTCATTCTGCCTTCACCCAGCTCATTGTGATGAGAAAAACACTTGAAAGAAAAAGGTTTTACGAATAAGATCTTGCAGCACTGAAACAGTGAAATAAATACACATGAATATGTTTTTAAACACCTGTAAAAACTGGAAGCAAAGGAATATATTGCAATGTATCTAGGGCTTTGCTGCTTAAAAGCAAAGCTAGAGGTTTCCTCATGCATTATGTAAAAGTGCTGCTATATATCTGGCTGACTTGCCATTTGGACTGTATACACTCATTTCAGCACTGTGTTTCAGCACTATATTTTTCAACAAATTGAAAATATACTTTGCCAGTAGGTAGAACATGCTGCTAAAATGATGCGATCCATTTCGTATCTTTGAGACTTGGACAGTAAAACTCGTGGAGTTTGAGACCATGGCAGACAGTGAGTAACTGTTTCCTTCTCTCCTCTTGAATGCAAACACAGAAATTAGCTGGAAATCATTGCTAGTGAAATATTATTCTCTGCAGATGCAAAAAGAAAGTAATTTTGGAGTTTGTAAAGCATAAATCAGGAGCAACTTTAATAAAGAGTTATCAGCCATGGCAGGTGAGAAAGGCTTCATCTTGATTTAATGAGAGTGCACTTGTACCTCCAAAAGCAGCAAAATTAGAGCTCATGAATAACTTGCGGTGGAATTTATCCTCTTTAGCATCCAAGATAACAGAACTGCAGATCCCAAGTTTGAAAAGTAATTACACAAAAGAAGTTAATTACCAGTACCTGGAAAAATTAATTTCCTAGAAGACACATACTTTTGTTTTTCTGACATTTCAATATAAACTTGTCAAATCCCCAGCACTGTTCTTTTGGTGTTAAGTTTCTCTCCATTCTCATTTTGAATATTTACAAAACCATTGTTTTCCTATATATTATGTTGACCCTAAAGACATGATTCCTGAAGCCTTAACCTACCTGGGGGTTTTTTGTTTGTTTGTTTGTTTCTAGTTAAGGATGGCCACTGATGAAGGCCATTAGAGTCTGACTTCCTGTTGGTAGCACCTACGGAAAGATTTTTATTGTGGTATTTATAAAGCATTATTACTCATGATGTCTTAAAAATCATACCTACTAGTAAGAAAGTGTCTATACCCCAAAATGTTCTGGGACATTGGAGTAGTAGGACTTAATGACTTTTCCAAAGAGATTTAGATATACCAGTGATGACTGCTGACCATGGAAAAGAAAAAACAGAGAATTTTATAAATGTACAGAATTGTATTTCCCATAGCAAAGCTCTGAGGAACTCAGGAGGGGAGAGGAGGAGGGCTTGGAAGCTGTTGCTGTGGTTTTGTGTGGTGGGTTTTGTTTGGTAGCAGGGGAGGGGCTACAGTGATAGCTCCTGTAAGTAACTGCTAAAGTTCCCCCAGCTCTGTACAGGCTGCACACTTGTTCTAGTGCCCAGTGGACAACAGTTTCCAATGGCTGGGTTTTGGTTGGGTGGCAACGAGCCTGGGACATGATGCCACTTCCATCTCTCCTTGTCTTCTCTATTTGTAAAATATGGGAGTCATAGTATTTTGATGCCTACCCACACTGATTATTGGAAGATGCTTATGTAGCCCACGCTAAGTGGCCTTCCCATGGTTTACTTAACCATACCACTGGATATTTCAGCCAGCACATCTAAGAACTACAACAGCTAGTCCCTATAAGGACACTTGAAAAGCTTCCTTGCCCAGCTCAGTCTTTAGATCTAGAAGAAGGGCTGTTAAATAATTTACTCTAAATTCCTGTCTATCACAAGCCACCAAAAGGCTCACAGCTACTCAGTCCTTTACTAAAACCATAGGACTTGCAGGACTTATTGGTTCTTCTTTGCTACGTGTGTTGATTCACAGACAGTTTCATATCTGTGCAGGGTAGAAGCTGTTTGCTTGCTCATGTTGACAATAGAAACAAGGGACTGTGAAGGGATTTACTTACAGGGTTGGGCCATGGCAGTGGACTCTTTAAATAGCTGTGTGACTCTTGTCTGTGTATCTGGATTTGATTATTAAGCACTTTTTAAAATTATCAGCAACAAAGTAAATAGGTTTATTGCACTTGAAGAGGCCTCTCTTCTCAAGTGACAGATTATTGCGCCTACTCAAATTATTGTGAGTGGAATGAAAAATACTACCATTAAAAGGCCAGGGCTTTTCATTGATCTGAATGTTCCTCTTTTAACAACTTTGGCAGCATCAAGGAGACTTAAAGTGGAAGTAAATTATATTGGTATGTTTTATTTTAAACATGAGTTTAAATGTGATTTTAAGCCAACTTTAAGGCCAATTGTTTGTAAAGGGGGGCTTAATGGAATTGGGAATTATGCCCAGAGCAAACACATTGCCTATTTGGCAGTGATTAGCAATGTGTTAACAATTTCATGTCCTGACCACAGGGTACCTAATTACTAAGATACTTAAATACAGCTTCAGATACAGTAGTAGCATGTTTAGAAATTTACTTTAACAACATTTGAATCTGCTCTCAAGGAAGCTGTAGAAGACAGTAAAAGGGCTTTGCAGAGGTATCCTCATGATACCTCCGGCTGAGCGTTCACAATTCTTGGGGATGCTTTTCCCCACAAAGCCTTGTGTTGGGCCATTTTCTCCATGGAGGGGTGGTGGAAAGCCTCTTGTTTGAGACATCTGAAACTGCAAAGAGGACAAAACACTGGGGAATGTATAGTACAGTACAATATAGCCAGAACTGGATGGGATCACCTTAGTAATTTCTAGACCTTGATTTTCCTTGTCTGAACTTTGTAGAATTACACATTTATTCTTTACAGCCCTCACATCTTGTCACCAGGAAGGGCTTTTGGACAACATGTGCCCAAGCAGGGTCATGTTCTGGCTGCTGTTGATAGCCTGTAAATAAACTCATTTGTTTCTGTGCCTGAGCTATTGTGCCCTGCTTGGCTCCCATGTGCAGCTCAAGTTTTCTGTGCAGTGATCCTGGCAGAAAAGCCACATCTCTGCTTTTTCACTGGACCAGTTTGCACCCTTCCTGCACCACAAGAATGGGTGGTGCTGCTAAATGTCATCCAGAGTTTTCTCTGCAGGGACTGGAGAGTACAGGAAGCAATGAACCTCTGCCCTCTGTGGGTTTTGTTACGAGCTAAGGGACCCCAGCACTCCATTGTCTCAGTAACAGTGACCTGAATGTGTCTACTGGAGTAGCGTCACTGTGTCACATTAAATCACTTTTCTACGTTGACTTACCTTGATCAGATTTTTTAATCTGATTATTAGATTTTTAATGAATTTTCAGTTTTGTTTTTTCTTATTTGCCAAGGAAATGGAGATCAGGAAATGGAAACTTGGCAGTATCCTCGCCATAAAAGCTTTCCTTCCTTGCTCACCATGCTGGCAAACATTTGTGCATGGTTAATACAAGAAATAGTAACATTATGAAGCTTCATTTATGCTCATCCAGCTTAATAGGTCCCACAGTGACTCCACATAGGACAAAAACATGTTCCAAAAGGTTTAGGTGGAAAATCACTGCAGATACACCCCAATTGTTTGATTGTGTGGACCAGGGCAACATCATGGGAACTACAGTGTGAGAGCTGGAAGAGCCCATCACAGACAGACCTAAGAGCCTCATGACTACTTTAGGATTCACAGAGAACATTTCTGCTGAATATGGTAGTCTGGACACTGCAAAAGATGGATAAGGGTGTTTGTCAGGGTGCTTAGAGGAAATGCATGACTTCTTTGTTTTAATTTTTAAAAAATTTGTAGGTTTTTTAAAGTTATGGCCATAGTGTAACTTCATTCCTTAGGACTGGAACTCTGTCAGAGAGCTGAACTCCATGTGGGTTGTGCTATAGGGGTGGATAAAAGAAAACTTTCAGACAGAGGTGGGTGAACTTGTGCATCAAGACATTCACAGACAGTTAGGCAGATTTTAGTTTCAGAGGTCATCTTTTCCTGTCTCTAACCTCATCTCTACTCAAGTCAAAGGCCTGGGCCATTGTAAGGCAGCAGTTGCTCTGGTATTAGTGGTACTGAAAGAAGAGATGGAAAGGCCAAGACATCCTCAGGACGTCTGTGATGGAGTACTAGGCTTGTGTGTTTCAGATCATCCCCATAACATGGATGTTCATGACTGACCGTGAGGGTGGTGGACTCACAGGCCTGCTCCCAGTCCCCTCAGAGATTTATGGGATACCGTGTTTCGGTTGCAAGACTCCACACAAATGTGGATAAACCTGAGGAAGATGAGGCTCAACAGGGCCACAAGTCATGTGCTTTCACACTGCAACATGATGACCTTTACCTTGCTCAGTGGCCTGAAGGGCAGCAGGTGCTCCCTGAAGAAGCCTTTGAGTAGCCAAGAGTCCTTACAGCCATCTGTCAATGAACAGGCACAAGAGCTATGGGGTGGCAAATCTTCTGCCAGAGCCAAGCACCACAGGGTGACACAGACTGGAGACAAGTCACACCTTCTTCTCATGCGTGAGACGGGTCTTGACATGGGCGCCTGTGTTCCTGCATGGGGAGAGATGTCTGCTTAGAGAAAAGAGGTCTGGAAACAGCCGAGTACCAGCAGGCTGGGGCTATGTGGCTTGGGTGCTAGTCCAAGCTGCAGACCATTTGTCCTTGGCTGGTATCTGAAAGGGTTTACAAGAGAGCAGCGACTGCTCCCTTTCTGTAGCTCATTGAATTTACAATTTGGTTTCACTATAGTCTCTTTATACCTGAGGCGATTTTTACTGAGGACTAATCACCACAGGGTTCTCAGCTCCCTTTTCTCTGGAACGCGCTCCAAGCTGTTTTTCTTTGTTTGTAGGCCACTGCCCAGACATCCACCACCATGACCCTCACCGTCCCTGCCACGACAGAGACCTACACACGGACTCAGTACTGCAAGTGGCCGTGCGAGTGTCCAAAGTCCCCACCTCGGTGCTCGGTAGGCGTCAGCCTGGTCACAGATGGCTGCGACTGCTGCAAGATGTGTGCCAAGCAGCGCGGAGAAAGTTGCACCGAGGCCGACACGTGTGACTTCCACAGGGGCTTGTACTGTGACTACAGTGGAGACAGACCTAGGTACGAAATAGGAGTATGTGCACGTAAGTGATGTACATATATTTTTGACTTAGATATACACTGGCAGCTCCCCTTGGTCTGAGAAACTGCTGAGATTTATCTCATTAGATACCTGACTGTATGCTCATCAACTCTTCCATTCATCATCTTCCATTTCCTTATAGCTGTCTTCATTCTCAGGGCAGTTGGCTGGATGTGAAATGACACCTGAATTCTTGCTCTTTGAGTTGTCTGCAGCCAAGAGCAAGGAGCAACCAGCATTTGAAGGTCCTCAGATTTGCAAGTAGATGATTCTGTATTCCCCATAACAGGAGGAGGTGCTGTGATGGGTTGGGGATGAAGGAAGGATAGGTATGCAGCTGGCTTTAAAGACAAGCAATATGGATGTCTACCTGAAAATCATGACATTAAGGAGACGCTTTTGGCTTATTCCCAGTAGTGGATCCCTAGGAAGGACAGCACGTGGTATCCTGTCAGAGGGTCAGGGATGAATCATATTCTAGGAAAGTTTCATGGTGACAAATTGAGGTCTGAGCCTTAATCTTACAACAGTTTCAGTCACATTAGCTGCCCTGAAGCAGAAGGATTTCTTCCTGCTTGTCATAACAAACTCTTGGTGGGATCATTTGTGTGACTGGGATGTTTTTATTCAAGGAGAGAAAAAAGAAATGAGGTAGTGTTTTGCCTGTCAAGGATATATTCACTTGTTCTGAGATCCAGAACATGGAGGAAATCTGATCCGCTCATAAATGTAATAAATGATTAAAAAAACATTACTCTGGAAATGATTGAAAGGGAAAGATTCATGAATACAACCACACAGTTAGCTAATTAAAATATATTGATTATGGCTTTAGGTTCACAAACAGGAAAAAGCCATTTAGAGGAAGGGTCTTCTAGGGTGGAATAAAAGCATGAGTGAGGTACCAATAGAAAATGTAAGGAAGGAAACCTGGAGGAGAGCTGATTGTGAGACGAATAGGTAGAATAACTGATTCACAAGAAAGAGAAAAGATTGCAGTGAACTTCAATAAACTTAGAAAATCAGAGGTTCGGGATAGCTGGAAGTTTCTCACAGAAATGAAGCCAGGGGTTGCTGTTCCTCAGCAGAAGAAGGATGGGAAGTGTAGTAAGAAATGACCTTGGCTTTGCATTAGCTCAGCCACAAAAATACGCATGCAGAAAGTGCAGTCTCATCAGATTTTTGTAGGGTATGGGCAAAATAACAAGTGAATGTATGTGCAAGGAGCTGTAAGCTTAGACAGTAATTTTTAAGATTAGAAAAAAATCAAAGGTTAAGAAAAGAGGATATGAGATCATTCAAATGTATTGTCTGGAGTGTGTGTGTAGCATTCATGGGAGGTCTGTAAGAACAGGCGAGACAAACATCTGCCAAGAATGACATTGTTACAGTTGGCCTTGCATTGGGACAAGAAAACATTATAGATGTTGTCTCAAAGCTACCTCAGCCTTCCTAGGCCTCTTTAAAGGCTGTGTTGCTTCATGTTTATTTATTTGCTTGCTTTCTTAGCAGAATTTTTTTTTTTTTCAGTCCACTCATGCATCACAGGCATTCAGTACGCCTGTGGCAACAGCACTGTGATGTAGAAAGATTGATCCCCAGCTTCCCCAGTGAGGTCTGGAAGGATTTCCAATCCAATGCACTTTCACATGCCTACTGCCATAACATTACACCCCCCATTATCTGACATTTATGGCTATGTGTTGAGGGGCATTGCGGCATGCACAGTTGAAGGACGTGAGAAGTAGGTCTTCCCATGGTTAGGAAGTGAAGTGGTTTGTTTCTGACTGCCACAGAAAGCTGTGGTCATCCCCTTGCTTGCAGCATCCAGGTAGATGCGCATGTCGGGATCTGCTGACAGGTTCTTTCTTTTCTCTGGGTCATATACAGGCTGCATCCCCTCGCTCTGAGTACACCAGATATTGTCCTGACTTCAGGGTGGGTGAAGGCAAGAGTGAGACTCCTGTGCTGGCTGTTGGGGACTAACTGCTGTGAGGAATTTGCTTTGCAGCTGGATGCCAAAAGATGTGTCTAAGAGAATCCAGGGCATGCAGGACTACAGAAACAATAGAATTTGTGGAAAATGAAGGTCTGGAAAGAGCTAGGAACTGGTTTGGGAAAGGGAAGGGGGTGAAACTATGGGAAATTCAGGATGTATCTGGACTGGCATGCTGAAGTGTGTCCCAGGATCTGTCACCCAGACATCAGACAGGAGCTTGCTGGGAGTCACTACAGCTCCCCTTTTGTTGTTGACTTTTCTCCTCACTGAAGCAGGGACAGAAGGGTGCTGAGCACATGTCCAGGTAGGGAGGCAGGCACTGTGCACGTGGGGCAAGGAACTGCGAAGTGCTCCTGAATCGCCTGCCTTGGATGCAGATAAAGCTTTTTCTTAAACTGCCATAATCTGTGTGCACACTTAGAAGCTTAACTGAATCTCAGCTCTGGCTCCAGCACTGGGTGATGTCTCTTCAATACAAAGGCTGAAGCATTATCAAAATCAGAGCTGACCACAACCTGGAGATCTGGATCTGTGCTTCAAATTCCAAGTCTCATCATTGTACAGAAGGGATTTGCTTTTGATGTTTTCACTCAGCCCATTCTAAAAATAGGAAACCTCCACAGAATTTTAATCCAGCACTTCAATTTGTGTTGGCACTGAAGAAGCTGCACTGCAGCTCCATTTCCAAACAGATTTAAAGCTTAGGGAACCTGATTGGTGCATGCACACTGCCTCCCTGTGACCAAACAAGAAACTGAAGTTTGAATTTTCCATTAGAAGATTTCTGCCACTAGTTCCAAATAACTGTCCGTAACTTTGAAACAAAAAAAAAAAAATTGCTGTTTTGTACAGCTCATGTCTTATTTCCTGAATCAATGTGATTCCTGTTCATGGGCAATCAAAAAGCTTGCTTTTTTTTGTGATTTTATTTTAAAATATACATCAAATACTATTTTTCATGACTTTATAATGTGTGACTTCATTTTCCAAGACAACTGTTCTCTGATAACCATTCTATGATTCTGTGATAAACTGAGTGGAATCTGGTTGCCTAAATAGAGGAATCCAGTGCCATTTTAGGTGACCCTTTACTATCTTGGCTGTACTCCTGCTTCAGATGGGTACAGGTGTATCATATTTGCAACTCCATTTAGTCCTCTCATATGTCCCTGAAAACCTCAATTTTCACTCAATATCTGTTTTAATTACTTTGATTGCTCCTACTGTAAATGACTTTTGTCAGCATGCCATTAAATTATTTTTTTAAGTGAGCGTTTGTAGATAGAACTTGTTTTATTTTCTAACTTATTTTTCCCATGAAGCATTAAAAGAGTAATTTTTTATTTTTTTTGCTGTGATTCAGAATGAAAACAGTTTCCTAGATGGCGTGACCACATTTGGCTCAGCATCACATCAAATACATCACCCCGCAGCACAGCCGTGTCTCCGCTTAGACTCCATTATCCCAGGGAGCAGCTTGGTAAAAAAACACATCAGCGCTGTTTGTTGCCAGCATTATTTTAATGGTGCTTTGTGTGTCTTTCTCTCTTTTTCTTTCCTTTCAGAGATTGTCGGTGTAGGATGTGTCCTCAATGGAGTCAGGTACAACAATGGGGACACATTTCAGCCCAACTGCAAATACAACTGCACGTGCATTAATGGGGCTGTGGGCTGTATTCCCATGTGCACAAACTCACGCCCTCCCCTTGTCTGGTGCCCAAATCCAAAGCTGATTAAGATGGCAGGGAAGTGCTGTGAGCAGTGGATTTGTGATAACTCCAAGAAAATCAGGAAGACCTCTCCACGCCACATCGCCTCTGCAGGTACGGGGGGGAGTGAGGTGGACCTCTCCATCATTGGAGAATTGATGTCAGTCTCTTCAACCAAAGCATCAGACTGCACTGCCAGACCTGGCAGGAGTCTAGCCTTTGTGTGAACACGGCACAGAGAGTCCTATACAGCACGTAGTGAAGGACAGGACATGCTAACACCAGTGGTGTGCTTGAACTCCTTAGAAGCAATATGAGATTCATCAAACCTGTTTGTGTGACAAAGCCCCCTTTGAGGGACACATCTGCTGGCACTCGAAGATGTCACAAGTCCTTTTTACTTCACCATTTTTTATTTTTTTTTAGTCTGGACCCTCTTAAAAACAGAATGGGCTCAATTTAATTTGGGACTGAAGCTTTCTGCCTGGGTTATATTGCTTTAGTAGTATGACTTTAGAGGCTCTGTATCTTAGTAGTGCCGAACTTAGATAAGACTTTGAAAACAGTTATTGTGGTGGAAGTTTCACTGCCACTTGAGCTAAATTGTCTTTATCTTAGCATAGCTTTTTGGAAATTCTGGACTGATGATATTATTGAAGTACCTATTTTATGTATTATATAAGTTTATCTTCATAACCACCTGGGATGCAATGTAGAGACATTAGCCACATTAGCCCTATTTTATAGACTATCACCTCACAAAAGTAGAGCTCAAGTAGACATAGGATGCTTGTTGTAAACCAGGATTTTATTTCCTAGACGGTAAGGATTTTTTTCCCAATCCTTGCTCTGTATTTTTGTTGCACAAAACAAAGTCTCAGTCTCCATTTTGTGGGTTAAAACCACCAGAGTATAACCCTCACTTCTGTCCTTGGTAGCTTTGAACTGCGAGGTAGGTCCAAATTCAAAACATCTAGTACTGCAATTGGCCTTATGCCTGCATGGCCTCAGTCCCTAAGCAGGCATAACACAGCTTTCCTTGCCTTCTATTTTTTCTAAGTAGAAGTCTTACAGAAGTGAGACTAGCATTTATTACATTTAAAATAATAATTAATATAATAGTAAATATAATAGTGAGCAAGCTCAGTGCAGCAGAGTTTCTCTCAGAGTTCTGCCTGTGGGCTGTACTGTGAGCTGCAAGCACGTGGGGACTTTGGCCGAGGCTGTGAAGGAACCTGACCCGGGGGTGTCGGCTGCTTTCAAAACAGGTCCCACCCTTTCTTCAAGTGGCT
>NW_010147359.1:11906-18675 GCF_000699245.1 Pterocles gutturalis | reverse complement strand
GAAAGGCTGTGGCTGCTTCCCAAGCTCCTCAGGCATCCAGCAAAGACTGTCAACCACTTTCTGCTGCAGGGAATCAATTGAATGGGCTCAGAAGTAAACGGTCATGGTGAGATCAGATCTCATCCTTTTTCTGCACTGGCTGGTGCAGGCTTCTGTAAATAAGTGTTTGCATTGTGGCAGCACCTGGGGGTCTCAGACAAGGGCCCCCTTGTGCGAGGCTACAAAGAGAAATAAAGAAACGAGCCCTGACCCCGAGTGGTCCCAGCACTAGAGGGTCTGACACAAGTAGGTCAGCAGCAAAGAGGGTGGGATGAGGAGGTATGCTGAGCCACTTCGCTGTGATTTAATTATTTAGGTTAGTGGCCTGAATGTATAATGAGCTGGGGAGAGGGTATTTAATATGGAAAACTGCCCTGGCTGAATAATGTGGGGTTAATCTGGTCTCTGCAGCCTACGAGGGAGAGGACGAAGCCTGGCAGAAGAACTGCATTGTTCACACCTCATCCTGGAGTCCCTGCTCAAAGACCTGTGGGCTGGGCATCTCCACCAGGATTTCCAATGACAACGACCAGTGTCGGCTCCTGAAGGAAAGCCGCCTGTGCAACATGCGGCCCTGCGAGGTGGATATCACCAAGCACATTAAGGTGAGGACTGTTTCTCCACGTGCCCCTTGAGTTTTGCCTGGACGTGGGGTCAGCCTTTGTTTGGCAGTGTTCAGGCCTCTGAGGGCTGCACTTTTGATCTTGGAGGCTCTTAGAGAGCACATGTGGATTCACTGCAGAGAGGTCAAAAATATGTCCTCCCTGTGCTTCCACATGTTGGTATAAAAGCCTTCCCCTGAGAGCTTTAATTCTGGCCAGAAGTTCCTTCCAAGGAAAGGCAATTCCAGTCCACTGTGCTCACTGATGGTTCAGAAAGACCTGTGACTCAGCTAGTGGAAAAGTGATGGTACACTACTGTCATCGCTATGAACTGTATTTTGCAAGTATCCTACTTGCAGCTTCTGGCTTCCTATGTCCAAATGTGTCATTCTGTCACACCCTCTAGATCAGGGCTCTAAATCCTTCCTAACAGCTTCAAAACCCTTTAAGTGTCAGGAAGGTTCTTTGCATGTCCTACCTGTGTCAGCAACGAATATTAACCTGTTCCTTTTTCTGTTCTTCTCTGATTTAGCCTGGGAAGAAGTGCTTGGCTGTCTACAGGGCTGATGAACCAATGAACTACACCATCTCAGGATGTGTGAGCAAAAGTCCATATAGACCCAAATATTGTGGTGTCTGCACGGACAACAGGTGCTGCACACCCTACAAGTCCAAGACTATTGAAGTGACATTTGAGTGCCCAGATGGAACTGAGTTTTCTTGGAAAATCATGTGGATCAATGCTTGTTTTTGCAACCTGAACTGCAAGAACCCCAATGACATCTTTGCTGACTTGGCTCATTACCACGATTACTCTGAGATTGCTAATTAAATTGGCTGAATGCTGGAATTGACCCGTTGCTCTGATTTTACAGAGGTATTAAAATAAAAGGAGAATCTTTCATCCACTGCCAATGTACAATTTTTTTTTTCCTGAGTTAGGATGTTAAATCTCCTTGTTTTGCCACATTGTTTTTGGAGAGGCCTTGAACAAGCAGGGTTTTCAACTCTAATAGACATCCATCCATCCATTAACAACAGCCAGAAATTCCTCTGTGCACAGATTCCAGGACTTAAATGACAGTCCTGTTGGTACTGACATTTATTAGGCCAGCAGTTTAGTTGCCCAAAGGAAACAATGGTACACTACTATGACAGCAAAAGTATGGCTGTCAGCAGCTTAGACAGGAGCTTCAGACATTGTTACTGTAATTTCTTGAATAATGTGCTCTAAGCTCGAAAATGAGCATTGGCATATATGTTTTATTTTCAGTGTTAGACTTCAGTCTTTAATGGTGCTAATGCTCCGGACTAGGCTGTGGTCTCTGTTAGACTGAGATCAGTCCTAGAACTCCCCCTGTGTCATTCTCAGTCAGATCCTAGCCCATGGTGATGTTTACGGGAAAAGCCTAGGGAGAAGTTTTCTCCTGAAATCTCTGTGTGATGAGTCCATCTCTCACTGCAGTAGGCTGGGTCAAAGAACCTCTGTGTCCTGCTCTCCTTGGACTCACCTCGATCTCTTGGAGTATTTTGTGCCAGGGACATTTTCACAGTTTCTCTACCAGGTCTAATCTTGAACAGCTTAAATGCTCTGAATCCAAAATGGCCACCCCAGAGCTCATATTTTCAGGATAGATCCTCTTGGCCATGGATTATGTATTGCTCCTAGGCTAACTCTGCAGACCTCAGATATGAAATGTAGAGAGTCAGATGAGAGATGGAAGGACAATGTGCCCATTTATTCGCATAGAAATGGTGTAATCTGTGCCTGGGGACCACCAACTCCTCCTTCCCGTGGTGTTACCAGCACACAGGTCCTGCTACCCACTGGCACCTTGCCGGTGACACATAATTTTGTTTTACATGGCTAGGGTAGAGGAAAGAAGACGTGCTAAATGAGAAAACAGATGTTAGGCTTCCCATCAGCTGTGTGGATGACTGGATGCAAAAGGAGAGGACAACCCTTGGCATAGCTTCTGGTGCATCAGTTGCAGCTGGGCTGCTGTTTAGAGTAAATATCAATGTAAACATTTTCTGCAGAACTGGTTTCACATGCAAGTGTCAGCTAAGAGAAGAAAAAAAACCAAAAGTCAGTTTTTTTCTCCAATAAATTGTTAGTACAACACCCGTACATCATGGCATGTTCACTGTTGCTTCACTTGGGAGAGTAGAAATGTGTTTCTGCAGCTGTAGTATCTGCTTCCAAAATTCCTGGTGGCACAGAAGAACTGCTGAGTGACACATGGTCTGGAGATTGGACCAGAACAGGGCTGAACTCAAATGATGCAACTGTTTTAAATCAGTCATTTATTTTGCTTTCGGTTAAGTTTGTAAGTTGTCTATCTTCATCTTGATAACCCAGAGGAAGCTAGATTAGTTGCCAGGAGACATAATTTTTTTTCTGGCTATGATAAATCAAAGTTTCTTGTGAGCAGACTGAAAATACAGCAATCCCTATGTAAAAATATCTAGGAGAAATATCTTCAAAAGCTGTTAACTTCAGCAGCATTTTTGTTTGTTTACAAGGATTTGGCCCACAAATTTTTCATAGAGCCAGGTCACTCCTTAATTCAAAGCTTTTAGTATTTGGTTTTTTTTAAGCTTTCCTGAAATCTCCAGTGGCAGAAAAGAAGGGTGAACCCTGTCTGCATGTTCCAGTACAGGTGTAAAGCACCTCTCCTGTTTGTTCCTCTGGTGATAAGGAACCTGAAGACACCAGCACTTTGCAAGATTCAGCCTCATGTCTGCCTTCAGCCTGGATAATGTGACAGGAGAGGTCACATCTGGTCTACCCACCTCCACCCAAATGAGAGCTCAGCACTGGCAAGACTGAGCATGTTACATTTTGAACTCCATCACTCGATAAAAAAAGGTCCATGGGAACATATGAAAAAGAAGCTGTAGCTGAGAAATAGACAATGTTTTCCAAATGGGAAAATGGTTTGTATTGAGGCACTTGATAGGGAAGCTGTACTAGGACCTCTTTCTCAATCAGATCCCTTAAACATGGCTTAGAATCCTGTGTTCTACTTGTAGCCCATCTTAAAATACCATATATATGTGTGTGTATATACACATATATGTGTATGTATATACATGCATGTGTGTATATGTATGTATACAAACATATACAATATTATATGCATGCATTTATATAATTTTGTATATAATATTGTATATAAAACCATATATGAACATGCCCATTAATATATATGTGTATATTTACATATAGATATTCCTATGGTGCAGTCTGCAGTGCATAAAATATAGTGTCTGTATAATGTGTGTTCATATGCATAATCAGTTTTTCACTGTCTTACATACACACACAGGGAAACAAGAAAACAGGATCAAAAGACATGCCCAAAGCTGTGGCACATAACAGGCTTGCTTTGCTTTGCAATTAGCTTCCACTGTAACCACCGTAATCAAATGCTGCTGTGGCTGAAAGACACAGCTTTCATTGCGAGATAAAAGAAGCTATTGTAGGCTAATGCATGACCAGCAGCTCCAGTGCATGTCAGTTTTTAGTGAAGTGAATGCCTGGAAACCACAGATCTTGCCCAGAGCACCCAAGATGTTTCTGTTTCTAGGCTGGTTTCCTAAGGGAACAAGGCGTACGCAGCCATGCCATCCATTTGTTCATCTGTCAGTCAGTCTCTGCGGGAAACGCCAAACAAAGTCGACAGAAGATTAAAGATCTCAGAAACATTGCAATTCTTGAAATAAAAAAATAAGATAAAATAGCAGGACAGGGGAGAGGCCCAGCCCATTCCTCCTACCAAGCCTATACACATCTGCTGTGCATCCAACACATCTGCAGCGTGGCCCAACCACAGCAGCAGCATTATAGGATTTTGAACAGATGCACCCATTGGGAGCAAGCAGCTGTGGAGGAGAGAGAGATGAAGGCATCATGGATGGGGAATAGAGATTGTGACACTGCTGTAAAGGAGTTTCTGGGGACATTGGACACAAATCTGTAGGAAATCAAGCCTCATTAGCTCTACTGCTTGTGCAACTGCTTGTCTGTTCGGTGACACCAAAAGGGGAAGAGCAACACTTGCAGCCAGTGAGCTCGACTTGCAGTTTGTGGTGCATTAGAGATCCTTTGTTTTAACAGATATTTACAAGAAGATTAGCCCTGGGACTAAGGCAGTAGATAAACCTTTAGATTCAGTTCTCTGGCTCCCAGTGTGCTTGAGCAAACTATGAATCTTTACAAAAGCACTTTTATGGTTGCTGTTTAAATACATTGAGGAGCTAGATCCTCAAAGGCTTTCATGGATCCAGCCCTTTGCTTTGCTTTTCTGCAGTTCTTCGGAGCCAGAACAACAAAGCCCTACTGTTCATCGCCTCTGCTGGGAGTGAAAACTACTCCAGCAGGAACTGATGCTCACTGTATGTTTGTACAGTGCCTCGTACAATAGGCACAGGTCTCTGCTGGGACCTGGAAGCGGTACCACCATCCAAGAAAGCAACAATAACACCATTGAGGAGGCTCTGAGCTGGTGCTAGACCTCTCTGCTGCAGCGGTACAGGGAAAGGCTTGAGAAAGGATGGGAGTGACAATTTTGCAATCCAGGCTAAATTGAGACAGTTTGAAACACATCCTGCTCAGAACAGTCATCCTCTTGGTGTTGTGGGCTGGGACGAGGACGGGATTTTGAGGGTCAGCTTGTGCTGATATGAACATCAAGACTCCAGCCAGCTCCAGTGACCATAGCCATCAGCCTTCTGTAGGGACATCACCAGTCAGTATGTCAGCTCAAGCTGCCTTCTTTGGGACCTGCAGAAAGCAGGTTATCCACTCACTGGGCAAGCAAGCATGTGACTTACAAAGATGCCTTTGCATGTAGTGCTGACTAGAATTTAAAACACCATTTTGGTGTGCATGCAACCGAAAACAGGGTGCAGTGCAGTTGCCTTATTTCTGATATGCTCACTAGGATTGTGTTGTGTATATGTAATAATCCAGGAAGACCACAACATTCAGAAACACTGTGTCATCCTGTAAATTAAACCCTGAGATTTTTTTTCTCACATTTTTTTGAAGGAGATTCAAGACAAGCAGTTTATTAAACTGATGGAGACTGAGTGCTCTCATTAACTACAGGCACATATCCATACACATACCTTTTCAAACTGTGACTTTAAAATTTAAACAGTGCTACAGAGTTATTTCCGTAAGCTTCATATGCTGAAATATATGAAAAATTAATGGGAAAAACAGGTTGGTTTGGCAGTGTCAGTCTGAGTTACTTCAGCTATGTAACACATATTACTTGTTCGTACAGCATCATGTTGAGATTTTATAGGTGACATGCTGCTGCTATGGTTTAAAGATATTAAATAACCTCATAAGTGGTAAATGATTAATGAGTCTGTGACTGACACCTCATTTAGGAGTTTAGGCAAGCAAAACAAGGTGAAATATATTTGCCACTGACATTTCTCTTCCTTTTCCAATCTCCTCTCCTGGCCAATGTCCAAGTGTGCTTTTGCAATCTGTGACAAATCCATGAACTGGAGAACACATAAAAATAAAAATAAAGAGCCAGTAATGTATCAAAAAAAAAAAAAAAAAAAAAAAAAAAAGAATGCTCTGAGAGCATTTCCTTCAGTGTGAATATTTTGGCAGTTTGGGAAAGCCAGGCGTTCCCCAATTCACGTGTCCTTGTTTGCTGGGCTGTTTCTGGGTCTACATTTGTTGTTTTTTGTTTTGTTTTATTTTTTGTTTTGTTTTGGTTTTTTTTTCCCCAGCACTCTTACTGGACTAGGGATAGCCTGTCTAGAGTCTTTGAGCAAAGTGGAGTGTGTTACTCAATCTGCATAAGCAACTCTTCTTTATCAGCTCTCTTGGGAGTTTACAGGAGTAACCTGCTTGCAGCAGGCATATGGACAGAAATTCTTCAAACAAGGTTATTAAAGATTTGGAGAAAAGCATTTAAATGAAAGAATAATTATTCCATATTCCTGAATTTACATATCCTCAGAGCTAACCCCAGTAAGGATTCTACCATTCAATTCTAGAAAAAAAAAAAAAAAACAATAAAACCACAACAAACCTATCATAGTGATGCTTGCAGGGTTTTGCCACAAATTAGGTTTACCTTCCAGCCTGGAGT
>NW_010147359.1:9220-11883 GCF_000699245.1 Pterocles gutturalis | reverse complement strand
CAGGAACAAAAACACTTTGAGTGGCCTCCTGTCCTGCACAGTGACGGGTCTGTGTTGGGCTTACTTATGGTTAATGGGGTATTAGGGGAGCAAGCACCCTCTCGCCAGCCTTCTTCTTCACTGTCCTTTTTTTTTTTTTTTTTTCTGGGAAGGGAAATTCTTTGCTTTTTTAAGCACTTTCCAGCCAACTGTGACTGGTGATAGCTTTCAGAAAGGGCAGCACATTTCCCTGCTGCCTCTACAGGCACCAGAAATCCCATCTGGCCTCTACATCTTCTCCTTGCACGTGTGGCACTCACCAAGCGTGCTGTCCTGCACGAAGGGCTTCCTGGCTGCTTTCTCAGCCACTGCATTTGGACTAGTCTGGGAAACCCATCACCTCTGGAGTACTTTGCACTTTCCAAATGAAGTGCTGACCCTGTGGCAACTGTGCTAGGCTCTACCCCTGTGAGATCTCCCACCCCACTGAGCCTGTGTGAGTGGCGTGGAAGGACCAAACTTCAACACTGGCAGCTGGTGGTAAAGAGCTATGATTTTCTTTTATTTTGTCAGTGGTTATCATTAAAAGTAAATGAACACATTGCTATCAGTCAGTAAATTACAATTTCCCAGCTGGGAGATGCAAGTGTAGGCCTGAGGTAAGGCAAGGGGGACTGCATGGATCCCACCAGGGTGCCAGGGGCTGGGTGGCACCTTTGCTTGGAGCAGGCTCACCAAGCTCTATGAGCAGGTTGGCCATGCCCCATGCCAGTGCTAGCATGGGTTGAAACCACAGCTTGGCAACCACACCTTTGCTGCCCATCTTGCTGTGTGCAGGGTGTTGAGCCTCACAGGGACAGAGCCAAGGGTGCAACATCCAGGCTGGTGGCAGCTCTTGCTCTCTTCTGAGTGCCATTGCTCATGTAGGTTTCACCTGGAGTTGCCCCAGCCCTCCCCAAGTGCAACCACTCAGCAAACAGCCCTTCCCTCCCCCAGTCCCTTTGCATGCCGACCTTAACCTGAATACCATAATCCACTTCAGCCATAAGCAATTGCAGAGAGTGGCGGGTCACCCAAGGATATTTTTTTCCAGCTCTGTTGCTGGTCACAGCTCACTGTGGTGGTGTTGCTTGGGAAGGAAGAGCTGCTTGCTATCCTCTTTCCCAACCCTTGGGCTCTTCTGGAGATGCTATGGTGTCTGCATCCAGTGTGTGATGTACATCCCACAGACACCAGTGACAAAAATATACAGGTTGTGTGGGGTAGGGGGGCTCCCTCTTTAATTACATCCAAATAATAACTCTCCTCCAGCCCCCAGGAGGTGCTGGGTGAGCAAACGACCACCCCCACGCTGGGTTGCAGGGAACAGACAATGAACTGTTTGGCAGTTGCAATCAGAAGCTTTTTTTTTTTTTCTTCCCCCTCCTTTTTATATTCCCCAGCACTGGTCAGCAGCTGTGTTGTTTATAAAATGAATGGAGCCCTTAACGAAGCAACAGATAGAAACAGTGAAAGGCTGTGTCTGTCTGTTACAAAGGGCCGAGGGGGAAGGGTTGATCTCTTAAAATACCCTGACATCCTTTCTCTCAGTTATTTAAACATTAGGCAGAGCAGTGATCAGCCATCAACATAAAGCCTATATTTGGCTCAATGGAAACACTAAATCCCCACATCAAAACAGCTGTTTACATATACAGACTCGGAGAGACTTTCAGTTCCAGTGAATGTGAAATAGTGCAAAATAGTATAAAACAGTGCAAAAAAATGCAGATGGTATGTGGGAAGGGGGAGAACCAAGTTACCAGCAGTACTTGCGAGACACTGCTCAATGTGTTGTGGTGGTAGAAACAACAGACCATGTTACAGGCACACTGAGGATTGCAACAAATACTCTGCTCAAGATGCAAAAACAGACAGGAAGAGGATTCCAGCACTGGAGAGAAAAAAATAAGCAGCTTTGCTGTAAACTGTTTTTTCTCTAGCTCAGTCCATCGCTTGCAACACATGACATTAATCATAACCCCCCCCCAAACAAATCTAGGTTAAAGTTTCCAGCTGTTTAGTCTCTAGAGACTTTTAAAGAGGAAAGCAGCATCCTTCATCACAAAAGTCCTACTGTGATGACATGGTATTGGCACATTTTTTCCTACTCCTCCTCTGCAGGGACAGGGTGGGGGAAAGCCACCTTGAAGTTTAGCCAGATTTTTGTACAGTAGATGTCGAGGCCCAGGCAGAGGTGGAAAGAACTCAGATTTCAGCAGTGACATCCTTTCTACTAATGGTTTTAAGGAGCACCGCTACAGCAAAGATTTGGTACTGAGATACATTAATGCAATCAGGAAGCCTCTTGGTCCCTGGAAGCCCGTTCTCCTCTTCCACCCTTTATAAGCCCAAAAGCACTGTGAGGGATAAACTGTTTCTTTTCTGGAAACCTCCAATTATCCAATCTGAATTTCATCTGTGCCACAGAAGATCCTTACTCTGTGGTGGCCATTCACCCTTTTGAGAAAAATGTAAAATCTTTTCTGGTTTAATAACACTACAGTACCCAGCCTAACTCTGTCTCCAAAAGTAAGGCAGAACTCAGAATTTTCAAACTTTAGGAAGGGGTTTAAAAAAATTTCTAATAAATCTGTAAGCCACTTAAAACTCTTCAGTCACAGCACAAGTGAAGGATGTCAGGA
>NW_010147359.1:0-9189 GCF_000699245.1 Pterocles gutturalis | reverse complement strand
AAAGAGGAGTCATAACTCCTTGTAAAAGGTAAGACACCACTCCTCTGTACCGTCCTCCAGATCCTCTGTACAGGTACACACTGTTCCTTGGCAAATGAATACTTTTTGTTGCAAAGCTGACATTTACAGTGGTCCTAGCAACTCCTTGCTGCTCAGAAGTGCTCGCAGATCCCTTTGTGCTGCAAGAACACTTGGATGCATTCCTCCCCATCAAACAAAAATAAACTGCCCAGGCTTGGCAGGCACACCATGGTGTCCTTGTGGAAGGAATGATTAGCCATTCCCAGAAAAGCTCAGTGAAGAACATAACTTTGCCCTTCTTTTGTAAGATGGGTTGGCACAGGTTCCTCCCGTTTTCACTGGCACAGGCTGTGGTTAACCAAATCAAGCCCCTTGCTGGCATCAGTCCAGTCACAACTGCTGAATCATCACATCTAGCAGAGCCTTGGCTCAGATATGCCAAATATTTGCCTTTTGCCTCTTCCCATCTCAGGATTTTTTGAGATACAGGAAGAAGGAGCAGCCCAAAATATTTGCAGCAAAGCCGCAAAACCACCTGTCCCTGGAAGGCCTGATGTACTGGATCAGTTACTAGGTAAGAGCACCACATCCCCACTAAAGCAGAAAGCACAGAAGAGCCATTTTGGTGACCAGGCTCTGTTATCTCCTACTGACCCCTCTGATGAACAGCATCTGAGCTTCCAGACCCCATAACACAGGGATGCTTCCCCATGAAGGGCAGATACTGCTCAAGTTACAAAAAAACCCCTAAACATTTTAAAAGGAGTCCACTGAGATAAATACAAGCTAAAGGTGTCTAGGACAGTCTACCAGCACTCAGAGTAGCACAAAAAAGCACAACCATACTTCTGCCCTACAGACAGAAATAAAACAATGTTTTAATTTTTTCCTGCACCTTTAGATTCCTCTCCCTCTTGTATTTGGGGAGTCCTTTTAAAACTTATTTGTGAAGGGTTAATATTTTCTCTACTTTTCTGAAGTTAGATTCTTGCAAGAGGTCCAAAAAGAACAGACTTTAGAAACTCAAAGTGGCATCTGCAATTTCTGTCAAGAGGCCCAAATACCTCCAGAGATTGGTTAGGAACACATCACATGTCAACAGATTTACAGCTCAGATTGGGAACAGAAAGGTTGCAATGAGCACGGCATCAACTTCACTGAGGAAGTCAGTGTACAAACGACAGCTCTATGCACTAGATAGTACCATATCTAGGGAGAAAAAGAAAACTTCAAACAGCAAATAAATAATAGTCCATACCAAGCCCTCAATTTTGTTATGCATTTGTAAGAGGAAAATTATCCTTAAGTACTTGGAATAGTCAGTCACACCTAATACAGAAGTGTGCTGTGTTTTCTTAGCATAAATAGTAGACTGGAGTGGAAAAAAAAAAAAAAGGTCTGATCACAAAAGTAGGGAAGGGCAGAGATAAGAGCAAAATAAAAAAAAAAAAATCATTGGTACAAAGGGGTGACAAGAACATGCAAGCACAGAGAAAGACTATTGTACTCCTGGTAAAACATTAAGACACCAGACATTGCAAAGTTACAAATTTATTTGTTTTGAAATAAATACAAATACTTCATTAAGAAACTTTTCTTGATAGACTTTACACAATAGCTTTATTCTTTCTGGAAATTGTCTGTTCTTCCCACAAACTGTTATGGATATTCTACACAAGAGCTGAAGTTAGTCAATATGAAGTAACTTAGATGGTGTTCTTCTGAACAAGCAATCTCAAAGTATTAACATTTGCTATTTAACTGCTCGGCATTTGAGTTTTCTTGTTTGTGTGAGGACTGCAATGCAGCGGGGATGCACTGGAGCTCGGGAAACCCTGTTCCACTACCTATGGAAGGACAAGCTTAAGAACACCCAACTGTGAAAATCTGACTGGCAGAAAGGTATCAAGCCACTAGCATCAAAGAAAGTAACCCAAGGTACCAGCAGGCTACATAGAGATGCAGAACCAGCAGATCATTACATTTATGCAGTCATTAAACACTGTATTTCACAGTGTTGCTGCTCCACCACTTCGTGGAATACACTTCTCAGCACCAGTGAGATCTCATCAGAGTTTCAAATCTAGTAATTAGTGGCAGTTGAATGTACAGTATCCAATTACATGCCATCCCACAGTTATTAATCTCTCCTGACAAAGAACAGCTGGATCTGGCTTTGCTTACAGAATTCTGAATTTATCACAATTGTGCTGGACACAAAAACTTGAGCTGCAAAGATAAGCTGTCTGAAGGAAAAAATCAAGCTCTTTCTGCTTTGCTGGCATGTACGGCTACCCTACTTGTTACAACTACACCAACTTTTTGCAGTATGGTAAGCCCTTTGGCCCAAGATCCCAAAGAGAAAATGCTACCTTGCTTATAAATTTAAATCCTGTCCTCATTTGTCTAAGTAGGTTTTAGGGTCTAGGAGGGTGGAAGGAAAGGAAGACTGGAACTAAATCTCAAAAAAGTGAAATAAAAAAGCTTAAAGATTTAGTTCATCTCAAAGTCACATTAAAATCGCCTATTTTAGTAGTATATTATTATACATAGGAAAACAGGCTTGAATACTAATGAATTAGAAGGCCTATAAATGCACGATACATTAACTTCTCTATCATTTGAAGTCAAGCTATATACAATGAATCTGACTCCAGCTTCAACATGAGGCCATAACACATTTGTTTCCTTCTTTACAAGCCATCCATAATAGTGATTTTTTTCTCCCCCTCTTTGAAACTCATCTCCAATTGTGCCAGTTTACTTCAAGAGAATAAGAGATAAAGGGCCATGTAACAGCTTTGATTTTAAAAGCGGATATTAAGCAAGTCTGGTTTGACTCTGAAGTGTTTACAACCACATCAGCTTTTGGCAAGTATCCTTTAGAATTTGGCATCCATTGAAGGAGGGCACAATAGCAGCAACTGTCTCAGTTACAAGAATAACGATAGAGCAAATGAGATGCTTCTTTTCTTTGGTCCCTGTCAGACCCTGGTGAACAGAGTTCATCCTACAGAATAGCTTGAGATTAATACCAGTTATGTTTTTGTGATACACAGGGGGCATCCATTACTTTTTCACACTGCGACCAGTTTACACCTCCCACAGCCATCTAACAGGACACTTCCATGGACTTGGGGCCCGATTGTTCAGTGTTGGTCGCTGAGTTTGGCGTCAGCTCAATGCGCGTGTCTGTATGGGAGCGGTTCCTGGCACCGTCCCCGGTGTGAGATCGGCTCCTTGTTCCCTCCCCCGTGTGAGACCGGCTCCTTGTGCCTTCCCCGGTGTGAGACCGGCTTCTCTGTCCTTCCAAAGAGGTTACGCTGGAGCCAGAAGCGGTGCGGGACCTCATCAGCCTGGTCATGCTAGCAGAAGGGACTGAAAGAAGAGTCTTTCATTAATGCCTTGCTTCATGGGCTTGGAAGGAAGCCCTTGCCTTCCTCTCCAGCCCCAGCCACCCTTGGAGAAGCCTTCGAGGCTGAATATATAGTTGTCATGGTAGCTTCATGTGCAGAAGTGTCACTGCTCTGGGTATACAGTTAAGGACCCCAAATTGGTGGCCAGGGTCAAGGGATTCAAGATAGAGTTCTACGGTATGTCGCTCTGGCAGCAAACCAGAGGAAAACTAAAGAGACTCTCTAGACCTCCTGTTACTTTCAGGTGTTTAACCTTTGCTGCTAGCCCAGGCTAGCAACACATCTACACAACCGCAGTTGTCAGAAGCACATAAATGAAGGACAAACAGCTACAAGTCAAAGTAGTCTCTGAATTAGTGGGGTTTTAAATGTTGTGAGCAGCATGTCAATTATCTCCTGTGATGCAACGAAGGGACACTACTACAAATATCCCCCTTAAAAATATCAAGATAAAGTAGAGCAGGTATTTGTGGGTATAGGTTGTCTACAAAGCTCTCTTACTATTTAGTAACATAATTTGGTCAGAAAACCCTTCACCCAGACACCACAGGTGGTTTTTTCTTTCCCTTGCAAATGCATATCCAACAGGGAAAAGATCACACATCCGGGATCATAAGGCTCTCTGGGTGCTTAGATGGCCAACAAACTCTGGTAACCAGATGAACCATTCCATAAAGCCAATACTTACTGTATCCCATTCCCTGAACAAAGTATTTGAAAGCTTCTGCAAGCTTGGCAGGCTGCAAAAGAAAGGGAGTATTATTGTATGCAGTGGTCAGCAAGTTAGTTACATTCCAATGTTATTAATGCCATAGATGCCCTATCTTAACAGGGACATCTTAAATATTCTCTGGGTCCTACTGAATATCTTAAAATGTAATTTACATGAGAAAATGCCACCATTCCCCTCCTTAGGCTGCTCCCCTGCCCCATTATTTTAGCAAATGGACATATGCATTTGAGAATGAGATTTACAGAGAAGGGACTACAAGCGGTCTAAGCCTGGCTCGGTCTTTGCTATTACTGAGGCAGGTCAGCCAAAGTGAAACAACTGGCCTCACAAAATATAAAAGGCAGTTCACACAGGGTGGGTAATTGAGCAATTCCTAATCAGCAGAGAACAAATTCAGCTAGTCAGAGCTGATAGTTATGTTTATAAGGCAAAAAAGCTCAGCAGGACCACATAAGCACAACTATCTATGACTGCCATTCTTGCAATGAGGCACAAACTATTTTTTCGTTGCTGTTGCCACAGTGGCCAAATAAATCTCACAATCTTAATTACCGTGCATATATTGCCAATATTGGCTATATTTTTTATATAATTCTATCTGAATCAGTGCAAAGAATGCACTCTGTGTAACAGAAGCAATGCACATACTCCTGTGTGGCTTTAAATAAGCCTTTTCCCCCCTTCCACCGTCAGAGCACACCACGGCCTGTACAGGGACTTCTCAGCTGCAGGTAATTAGAAAATTTGCTTTTTTCCATAAGATTGTGAATACCACATTATATTGCTTAGAAATCTGTTTAGAAAATACCTCTTTCTAAAGCTGATTTGCAGGTCAGCTCTTTTAGTGAAGTAACACTAGAGCATAGGTAAATTTTAACTTTCCCAGCCTGGTTTTATGAGTAGCCTTGGAATTTATGTCTAAATATATTTCAGAAACTCCAGTTCATTCTCAGTCAAGCCAGGTCAGTGTATGCAAGAACATAGCGTTGTTATTTCCTGCCTCCCACTTTCCTGATCTATACTATAAATAGTCCAAATAAGAATATGTTTTTAAAACACTGGTGTTCAAGCCTTAATCCATGTCAGTTTAGTAGATAGGCATAAAATAATGCCTCTGCATTCTCACCTCAGACCTTTAATTCGTTAAGACCTAATTAATGAAAATAATATCCCCCCTCAATCTTAATTTTGCGCTTCATTGGACTTTAAAGAAAAAAGAAAGCTCAGATGGCTGACTGACGACATTATTTGTGAAATCATAACCATCCTTTTGGCTGACATTTGGGAACAGCAAGTACCCTACAGGAAAACACCCATTTGTTGCAGTTTGACATGCTGCAGAACAGGATTAGTAGGATTTCCGTCAGCCAAATCCTACCTGGGAAACTTGAGGGAGCCCACCGCAGTCAGCCATCTGAAACGGGGATGAGAACAGCCAGTTAGTGTAATGCCAGAGGAACTCATTTATGCTCAGGATATATTAAAATGACCTTTTTATACTCTGTCAGGAAAACATTTCCTTTTGTTGTGTGAGTAACATACATGTAGATGAACGCACCAAAGCAAGCAGTTAAATGTTTATGAAAGCTGTGACTGCACCCCAGAAAACCCCAAGTGTCTTGACCCTCAGCAAATCATCAGCTGGAGCTACAAATAAATGTTTTTTGCTAGGCAGTGGTTACCACTTTCTTAGAAACTACCCTCTTAGCCCTGGTTACAAGTTCAGCTCTGAATTACAATAACGTGACTCAGTATTGACCTGAATGACAAACAGGGGAGAGAGAACAAACACCTGAACCTCAGAGGTGAGACGGGAAAATAATTTGCTGAGATTGCGGATGGCAAGCATCAGCCCGACTTGCCAAGGGAAGCAGGGAAAGCCAAATTAGAAGAGCTATCTTGAGTGCATGCAATATTTTTGGAGCACTTCAGTTTTCCTGCCACTCCACCCCTCAAAGCGAACCCAACAAAAACAGTCCTGTTCCAAGGAACACCACAAGCTGAAAACAGTGGAGCTGTGAATTACAGGAAACCCCAAATCCTATCTAGAATTAGTTAGCAGCAAAACAGGCCTGTAGCAGGATCTGGCACCAATTGTATCCCTGGACTGAGCAAAGCCTGGCCACTGATAAAGGATTTGAGATAGCGTCAGATTTTTTCTTAGGGTGATTCTGCCATCTCTATGTGGTAGGTCAGCAGTGTAACTACTCAACATCAGGAGGAAAAAGCATTTTAAAAAATAATCATTTATTATTATTTTCACTGACCAGTTCAAGAAAGAGAGATGCAGTAAAAGTTCCCAGAAGAAGCGTGACCAAACCTGTTTCACTATTTGCATGCTATTACACTCACTGCATTATACTTCATCCAGAACAAGCTGAAGATTACACCTGTACTCTGAATGCCAAGCATCAGCAAAAGCCTCTGCATAATGCTTTGCTGTTTGGAAGCGCATTTTATCAACTTTTTGGAAAATATGAACATCATTTCCCACAGTAAGATGTCCTGGACTGTGTCCACATAAAAGGCACGTCCGCACAAAACCATGGCTGATAGATCAGCTGTCTGTTCATCTGACACTACTCTTAAAGGACAGGCAAGCACAGGAACTTGATGGCTTTTTCAAACTTTTAAAAATACCTTGACATCAACTTTGCCAGCTCTAGTCAAATTCATTATGGGTATGTGAAATACTGAACACTTCAAGCCTCACCCCTAGTATCTTAAAGTGGAGGAGCTGAGAAATTCCCTGTTGCAACCTTGACAAGACATCCCTAGTCTGGTTTATCCCACTAAAATACTCCTACTCTGAAGCTACTGCCTTTCCATATCAGAACTGTATTCTCACCATGCTGTCTGTACTACAGCACACTTCACCGGTTCTGTTTTTTTTCATTAATCAGGCTGATTTTAAATGAGGGGAATGTTTATTTCAAAAAAACAGCTTTTGTTATTACCTTCAGAAGTGTGGTCCTTGTTGGGTCCAGCTTTGAGTTGCATTCAACCTGTATTAAAAAAACAGCAGTGTAAGGCATTATGCACAAGATTTTAATTATGAACTGCTGGATGAAAACAGATTAAATATCTTGTTTTCTGGCTTAATCCAGACTAAAACAGGTATTTTAGGTTTCTGTATAAAGACTGTGTATACATATATACATCCTTAAACCCAAGTAGGTCAGTTCACATTTCTGACTGTATTCTTTTTCATGTACAAACAAACCCATTAGTTGGGAATTGGAGATTTTTTTTATCTGTTTCTGGGACTCCAGTGGCAACAAGTGTTGTTTATCTTGCGATGTTGGGTCATCTGGTAGCATCCCAAGTGGTGAGCAGCCATATGGCCACAGGCCAGCAGACTGGGCATGCTCGTTAAGACACAAAATTTGAAGTCACCCAGTCATCTGGGGCTAGTTATAATGGGCAAAAAGCAGCTCTTCGCTTCCATAGTGACCCAGGGCACAGCTCCAACACCACAGAACAAGTTAAAATACCAACAGCAGATCCCTCTCTAAAGGAAAATATTTGCGGTTCACTGGAACTGCTGTGGTGATTGTTCCTAACGCAGTAGCTATTAAATAACGGTGCAGAGACAGAGGGGACAAACAGCAAGGAATTAATGGCAGCTCTCCCGTGGTCTGAAAGAGGAGAGCCAGCTGAGCTGGATCAATAGCCAGCGCCATTGCTGCCACAGGCATGAGCTCTGCCCAACCTCGTGCATCGTCTCAGCTCGCCTGCCCATTAGCATGGTGGCAAAGACATCTGGATATACATACCACAGCGTCCACCGCTGGGGAACTGTCACCGACCACCAGCAGGACGGGGCATCTGCAAGGAAGAGCACAAAAGCGATATTACCTCTGTGATCTGGTCCTGACTTGCCCTAAGCTTCTTTTTGTGTCTCTCTGGAAGGATGAGACAGCTAAGCGTTTCAAAGTGATTTGTTTTGTATTCCAGACAACTTAAATATACATAAAACCCACTGTATTAGCTGCGGGTCTACTGACATGCTCTGATATCTTGCCTGAGAACCTCTCCTTTTCCCCACCTTGTAGCAATCAGCCCTTCCCAATGCTCTTATTCTTCCTTTCGTAAGAAATTGAATGTGGCCATCAGCATCAAAGTCTTACCCCCACCCCCAGGCCCCTGAGCTCTAACTTTTAGACTGGTCCATCCAATTTCAACCAGACTGGCAGAGGAGCAGAATCTCCTGTGTGTAAACATCAGCAGCTGTGCACAGAAGGACTTGACAACTGCTACATTACCAAACTGCAGCATAAGTGAAAAGCTACTAGCCGAAGACCTGGCAGATAGTCATTCTCATACTTGCTCCATCTTCCTGAATGTTTTTTGTTTGATTTGTTTTTAATGGTTTTGGGTTGGGTTTTTTCAGTTGCACGGGCATGGCTCAAGTGCATTCAGAGGTATAGTCTCCATTAACTACAACATATTTCTGGATGAAGCTGAGTACATCTACTTTTCAAGTACTTGATCTGTAAACCCAAGTTTGCAGATACACAGTGACAGGAACTACTTAACTTTCCACTTCAGCTAATATGATTGTGAAGTTTGAAGAGAGGAAGTCTTCCTAATGGCAGTTCCTGACTTGCAGTAACCTCTTATCTCCTACACGAAGTTACAAGATTTTTTTTCCTAGAACATGATACACATTCAGCTACAGCTCTGCAGTGCATGTGCAATGCATCCACGGATCACACCTCCTAGCTCACATCATGTACAGGTGAAACGGCAGGAAATAGAATACTTACTGAAGGGTGACAACATTTATTCCAGGAACAGGGCGCTCAATCTCTAGGTCTCGTCGACTAAAAAAAAAATGGAGAGGAAAAAGACTCTTGATACACTGAAATTTTACAGATATTTCCATATCCTTCTAGTTTAGAGAAAGCAGAGACACTCACATATATTAACTTAATCTCATACATGTTGTAGCCTCCACAACTGATGTAGAACCACTCTTACACTGAAGTATCATAGAGTCATAGAATCATTAAGGTT
>NW_010147358.1:0-580 GCF_000699245.1 Pterocles gutturalis | reverse complement strand
GCTTTGAGCAGCCTGGTCTAGTGGAGGGTGTCCCTGCCCATGGCAGGGGGATTGGAACTCAATGATCTTTAAGGACGCTTCCAACCCAAACCATTCTATGATTCCATATTCTGGGGCATCCCTGCAATCTCAACGAGACATCTAGGAACTAAATCATACTCCTCAAAGCATGTGTTAGCAATGGCCAATCAACCAATTTTATGTTCCCTAGATAGTTATCCAAAACAGGGTGTTTTATTGTTTCGGTGTCGAGAGACTAGTCACAAATATTTGGTGCACATATCCTAACATAATAAAACTGTGTGCACCAGCAATTAGGATGAGAGAACAATGTAAACCAATACTCTAAGAAAAGACAGCTTATTTTTCCATTACATTCAGAAACGCCTCAAGCCATTTTTAAATGCTTACATTTTGTTGACAGAGATACATTGTGAGGTTCCTCACTCCTCCCTTTCTTAAAAAAAAAATAAAAGAACACTTTTAGTTTATATCAAGAATCCCATTTTAGATAATGAAAACCTGAATTTTAAAAAAAAAATTCTCATCCCTTTTACTTCTTATATACTTAATTTTATAT
>NW_010147357.1:0-12053 GCF_000699245.1 Pterocles gutturalis | reverse complement strand
TATTTTAAAATATAGTATTTTATGTTTTTTTTAATATATAATTAGTATAATAGGTGAATCCAGTCTCTGATAAGAATTTGGATTCAGATTTCTGGAGAATCCTTCCGTTAGGCATCAGGGAATGGTCAAAGATAGGAACCTGCTCTCTTACTCTTCCGTTGTCCCAAGGCATAGATGCAGGTTGGGGTAGAAAGCTGTGAATTTCTGGTCACGTAGGGATCATAGTTGACCCAGCAAACCCCCAAAATGATGTCTCACGTGGATGCTGTGACATGGTTTTCACAATTAAAGCCAAACCCCACATGTTTCATCAAAAATGAGGCTGTTTTTGTATAGATGATGTCCGAGGGTGCAGACAGAGTGGGATGGGGTTTCCATTCCGCCACCATCTGATTCAATGATTGACTGTGGTGCCTTTAGCCCGAGCAGCCATGCATTGTTTCACTAAAGTTAAAGGATAACAAAGTCCGTAATAATTCACAGTGGGTTGCAAGAAACCGCTGCTGCCGCCAGTGATGTGTTCATCCGACGGTTTTGGGAGTAAAACCCCGCTCTGGACAGTTTTGATTCTGCTCCAGCTCTTTCCATTGGAGTTGTGCTTCACACAAAATGTAATTACGCTAATAATTTGGATTTATGGGGATAAAGATTATTGACAAAAAAACCCTTTTACCAGAATATTTGTGTTTAGGGGTCGCACTCCTGTGACAGCTTTTGCGTGGATGAGCCCTAAGCTTTAGAATAGGTGGAGAGATGCCAAGATGGGTGACCTTACGCTGCCTTATGCTCTGAAAATTGCTAATTTTAGGCTGGGATAAATGAATCCTGTAAGGTGAGAGGTGCCCCTGTGGAAGGAGCTTTGTTGCTCTAGACTCTCTCCATATGCACAGCCCGGTTTAACGGCGAGCGCTGGCACAACCGCTTTCCTGGTGGAGATCCTGAGCTCTTGATGCCCTGGAGAAGATGACTTTCAGCTCGTTAGCGTTGAAAATGAACGGATTTGCTGTCGCACGGTCCTCGCTGCGAGGCAGGGTGTGAGATCCCGGGCAGGAGACAGGCTGGTGGGATGGATGCGGAGTTTGTTACAGTCCGTTGGGCTGGAGGTGATGGAGTCATCACGCGCCACTGAGTCCCGATGGGAATCCGTGGAGGCAGTTTTATTAATACCCATCTACGCCTGCGCCTGGAAACTCGTTAGGAATTACTAACCACTGAGATAGGGCTGTCGGCAGGAGGCAGGAAAGGACGGGGTGTAAAAATGCCGCTGTCATTCTTGGTGGTCTGATTTATGCTGAAACTAAATGCATCTCTTGGCAGGTGAAAACAAACACGCTTAAAAATGCAGGGACCGCAGACACAGCACAGATAAAGTGGTGCTATCCCTTCGATTCACTTCATATATCGGACCCTATCTCTTTTTAAAAAACCTAAGAATTAAATGAAAAAAGGTCCTTCAGTCTGGTTGTTAATAAGTCAGGTATAAAATCTCACTCCAAACCCCAAAGGAGGTTGTGCTCCAAACTGGAAGTCACTGGGAAATTGATTTTGTTCCAGAGAGAGCCGGGCGCAGAAGGCAGCACAGCTATTCCAGTCCCAAACTCCAGCCCAGGGTATCGATTTCTATTTTATCATCACGAAAAACTCACCAGGTGAAACAGAATTGTTCAATGTGTCTGCAAAACAGACTTAAAACTCCTAAAAAACAATTCCTCTAACTGCATCTGCTTTTTCTTTTGCAGGGCAAGCCTGAAACCGTGCAGAAAGCCGGCTTTATCAAAGGCCCCGTCTTCAAAGGCGTTGCTTCCAGTCGCTTTTTGCCCAAAGGCACCAAAACAAAGGTTAACCTTGAGGAGCAAGGAAGACAAAAGGTGTCTTTCAGCTTTAGTTTAACCAAGAAAACCTTACCGAATAGATTTCTGACTGGTCTCGGAAACGAGAAACAAAATGAAACTCAAAACTCCCCAGCAGCACCGCTTCAGACTGACTTTAACCCCAAAAGTAAAATGGACTTGGGGGATGCTGCTGGTGCAGCTGAGGAGTCTTCACCTCCAAAACCCAAGGTAGAATTAGGGAAGATCCATTTTAAAAAACATTTACTTAACGTCACAGCAAAACCACCGCCAGCCACAGCAGCAACGCTACCGCCGCCGGCTGTGGCACCGGTAACGGAACCGGTGGCATCGGCCGCGGACTTTCCCTCCACGCCACCGCCTCCCCTGCCTCCCCCTCCGCTAACGGCGTCGCCAGCAGCATCGATGCCGCTTCCTGCGGCGGCAGCTTTGCCACAACTGCCCGTGACGCTGACGTCCACGCTGTTGCTGTCACCGCCTGTGGAAGCTGAAGTCCTCGCTTCGAAGGAGCCGTGCCAAGCGGTACCCAAGGAGGCTTTGGAGCCGGATGTCAAGCAGGATGCAGTATCACGCGGTTCGGAAGAACGTGTAACTCAGAACACGCCCGAGCAGACGGAAGTAACTCCGCAGAAGGAAGATTCCCATATTGGGAAAGAGGATGAGGTTTCCGACGGCTCGAAGGGTGCTCCCCTCTGCTCCCGGAGGCAGGGGTCGAAGAGAAAGTTCTCCCAGTCCGACGGCACGCAGCTGGGCTCCGAGTCCGATGAGGATTCGGTGAGGACCTCCTCCAGCCAGCGGTCGCACGAGCTGAAGGTATCCAGTACGGAAAAGGAGAGAGATCCCAGACGAAGCTCCGCATCCCTCAGAGGCGATGATCTGGGGAAGTCCTCCTCACGCTCCAGGTCAGAGAGGGACGAGAAGTACTCGAGCTATTCGAAATCAGAAAGAGATTCACGGTATTCGTCTTCCCGCTCTCGATCAGACAGAGAAAGAAGGCGAAGCCGGTCTCATTCCCGTTCCCGATCAGATCGGGGCTCCCGCACCAGCTCTTCCTACTCGAGGTCGGAGCGCTCACATTACTACGAATCCGACCGCAGATACCATCGGAGCTCTCCGTACAGGGAAAGGTCGAGATATTCCCGTTCGTATGCGGACAGCAGGGCGCGAGATAGCTCAGACTCGGAGGACGAGTACAGGAGGACACATTCCAGATCGAGCGACTCAAGGCGTACGTCGTCCCACTCCTCCTCGTCCTACAGGGACTCCAGGACTTCTTACTCCAAGTCGGACAGGGACAGCAAAGTAGAGTCGTCTCATGCTGACGTGGAGAGGAGAGGAAGGTCTTCTTCGAAAGCAGATAGAGATTCAAAAAGGACTTCAGAAAGTGAAGTAACCAAAAGGTGCTCTCCCCTTGACGAGCTAGGCTATCGGAAGGGGACATCCCATTCTAAGCCCGACAGTAATGTGAATTCCTCCCGTTATAAGTCCACCCCTTCAAAGACCCCTGCACCAAAGCCTGATAAATTTAAGAGTTCTTTCTGTTGTACAGAATCGATTGAAGAAATAAAAGAGCAGTCTAATTCTCTAGATTTAGAGACCTCTTGTCTAAAAAGCAATGAGATCAGGGTGTCCATTGTGAAAAAATTTGAAAGGGAAAAGACACTTTCTCCATTAAATGAGTTAAATGATTTGCCCGCTTTTAAAAAGGCAGATGAATCGAACGTGGGTTTTGCTAGCTCAAAGTCTGACGAGACTACAGGAACCGAATGCCACGACAGTGTTAAGGAACAAGAAACTTTATTAAAGATAAGGCAGGATCAGTTAAGAACATGTTTCCCCATGGACCGGAGTGTAAATGGGTCCCCAGAGGGTAGAGCTGATGGTTTGGCATCTTCCAGTGCCTCCAGAACAGAGGATGTCGCTTCACCTTCTGACGATAGCCGGTGTCGGTCAGAAGCGTTGCCTGTTGTGCAGACGAGTCCGTCGTACCCGTTGCTGTCTAATGGGTTTGAGAGCACTTACACATCTCAAGAACAAGAGCCGGATGATTCTCGGGTCCAGTCCAGTGAGTGCAACAGTCTGTTTGGGGAGGTGGAGGCGCCGGTCCCGCAGCAGCAAGGGGAAGCCATCGCTGTGCCTGTCGGGAGCGTAGATCCTACTAAAACTCTACTGAAGAACCTGGATGATGAGGCAACTCCGTGCGACAAAACCAAAGAACCAGTTTTTTGCTACATTTCAGATGATGCCACCCCTGCTCTGTATCATTCGGAAGTTGAAATCGAAGCGGAACCAGCAGATGTCAAAGTGACATCCGAGACTTTCCTGGATGTGCAGGTAGAGCCACAGACTGTGACGTGCAATTTTGAGAGCACGGAGGATCACCACGCAAAGTCTGCCTGCAATGAGGAGCACCCTCATCCTTCCCACAAAATGAGCCTGGCTGCGGAGAGCTCCAGCAGGGATTCCTCCCAGGATGGCTGCTCCCCGAGGCTGCGCTCAGACCATCCCGTGCCGGAGGAAAGCGTCTCTTCCAAGTGGGACGTGGCACCACCAGATAGATGTCAGGAGCTGCTCCAGCATTCGGAAGCCGAAGAGATGCTTGAGTTGGATACTCAGCACGTCGACCTCAGTTCGGCAAAAGGCAAGCTGTCCTTTCAAGATGAACATTCGTATTATTCGGAAGTGCCGCTGGAGCAGCGCGGCAGAGAGGAGGTCGTGGAGGAAAGTGCCGTTTCCACCGAGGGAGTTGGGCCGGATGATTTGGGAGATCGGTGTGCTGACGTATCGGCTGAGAAGGACGAGGGAAGCGAGCCCTTGGTGACTTTTCCAGACGCCTTGTTTCCCTCTTGCGATGTCATTGTCACCGCAGAAGAAACGGAGATGGTAACTCAAGCCCTGACATGCGACAGCAGCGGCAATGCCGCTGAATTTCTTCCTGCTGGCCACGACGATTACTCCGACACGGGGGAGAGCGATAGCGAGGGCGGCAGCGATGACAGCGACACGGAAGACTCGGATTCTGATGACGGCGCGCCGCGGAAGCGGCTGCAGTCTGTTGTGGTGGTACCAAAGAATTCCACCATCGCCATGGAAGAGAGCAGCCCCGGCTCCTCGCGGAGCAGCCAGGGCAACCGGCGCTTCTCTGACCAGTGGGACGACGAGCGACCGGAGCCAAGTCGACCCTACTACGAAGAGAATATGGCGAGTAAAGGTGGAGCACAAGTAGAGAGCAGGTGTTCTCCTAGAGGGTTGGAGAAGAGCCTGGCAACTTCTACCGAGCTGGGCAGGAAGGAGCCGGAGGAGCTGCGGGCGGACCCGTGCCAGCCGCAGAGCGACAGCGTGGACAGCACGAGTCAGGCAGACCTGATGGCAGACTCCCACGGCAAAGCCAACCCGGATGAGAGGATGATGTTGAAGGAGCTGATGTCCGTTGGGAGACCGATGGGCCGACAAGACGAGCAGCCGTTTTGCCTGCCGGGGAGTTTTGAAGGTGCTGATAAATCCCGACAGCAGATGAGTTCTTCCAAGCCGGACAGCAGGCAAGGGAAGGGTGGGCTTAACCAGTCTGCTCTCGGAGAGTTCTCCAGGCTGGATGGTTTTCATACGCCAGAGGATATGGGTGGTGTGAACTGGGACTTTTCCCAGTCGGAGAAACCCAGTAGCACCTACCAGCAACCAGATAGCAGCTTTGGGGTCTACTCAGGCTGTGTTTACCAGCCGGGCTCGGGAGGAGCGTACAGCGGCTCTCAGAGTTACTGGCAGGGCAACGGTTACTGGGACGCGCGGTGTGCTAGCAGACCTTCGGCGGTTAATTACGAACGAATGCAAGGGCAGGTACCCGATTCTCTAACGGAGGATCACGAGGAGTACGAAGAGGATGACCGTTGGGATGCTGAGTGCAAACCTCATTTTCCCAGCCCCTCGAATAAATTCCCGGTGCCCGGACAGAAAGAAGAAGGCTCGGTGCAGGCGCACGAGATCAGCAGCAATTCCACCAAGGAGCCGCTGCCCGGCGGGGAGAAGAAGGAGGAGGTGAAGGTTTTGGAAAAAAATGATGTGAAAGAACGAGGTCCACCAAAAAAAAGACGCCCGGAGTTGGAGAGCGACTCGGAGAGCGACATGGACTCGAGGGAGAAGAAGAAGGTGGAACCGGAGGTGGGGGAGCCAGTGGAGCCGGCACCGCAGGACTCCTCCATGGTCGGGCGGTTGTGCATCATGGATGACTTCAGAGACCCCCAGCGCTGGAAGGAGTTTGCCAAGCAAGGAAAGATGCCCTGCTACTTTGACCTTATCGAGGAGAACGTGTACTTGACAGAAAGGTAACTGCTTTTTTTTGCCTTTTAAATTTTTTTTTCCTTGTCTATAGGAATTTTAGATTTTTCACTTCCATTTGATTCCAGGATAGCTGTTTTTTAAAACCGCCGAACTGGCATAATTTGGAGGAACGGGGAGGGACGTCGCCTTCCCTACGTCTGACAAAGCTGCTCATAGAGGAGATGATCCTGGGCACATATTTAACCTCCCCTGTCTCTCTTCTCCTAAACAGAAAACCCTGGTTGGGCTCAGACAGGCCCCGGTGATGAGGAAAGGTGAAAGATGGGAGATGATGGGCGAGGATGATTAATTTATCCCCTCTCATCCATCATCTTACAGCATCCCCTTTGTCTAGGGCTGATCTGGGTGCCAGGCAGGATTTGCGCACCTGGCATGAGCACCAAGTAAATGAGTTATTCTTATACCCGTGGTAATTTGTAAGAGTAATTACATTTTTTTTCCAAGTTTTTGGCTTTCTTCTGTATTGTCCACCCTTCCTCTGAACTTGATGTGGCTGCATTAAAGCCCAGAGCCGTACGGCAGCGTCGCCTCTGGGCTTACCGAGCCTTGGCTGTTCGGTGTCCCCAAACGCCGGCTCGTTCCCTCTCCGGAGACACAGGGAAATCTGTCTGGGTGTGGGAAGGGTTTTGGACAACAACGTGTGTTTCTGAAGGTTGCGTGTCATTCTTTGTCATCTCAGATGATTTATTTTAGATCTCCTGGGCTGTAATTTGAAATACTGGAGGGTTAGTTGCAGATTATCCTTTTCCCTTTTGTATGGGAATGCTGAGCAGGATGTGATCCCTGGGAAAAAAAAATCCTCTAATTCTGAGCATTAGGGGTGATTAGCGAGCGTACTGCCTCAGGGCTCAGCGACCTTCATCCTTGCCAAAAAATACTCGCGCTGGCTTCAGTGCGGAGGTAAGAACTCCGTATGAGCCTGGAAGCGATTCTTGGTCCTGGCACAGGCTCTGGTAAAGCCTTCGGGTGATTTCTGCCTATGTAAAATCTTGCTGTTTCCTTTCACTTGGTTCCGTTTTCATTTCGTGGTTCCTTGCAGGTGGTTGAGTGACGGCGTTCCTGCCCAGCCCCGGGGTACCAAGCGCCGGTGCTCGCCAGCATGGGCTGATTTAATCCCCTGCCGGCCGTCGCGTCCTGGGGCTTTAGCTCTCAAGGCTTTGCCACATCTTTTTTTTTCACTAAAGTGGCTTTTTTTAATTTAATAGATGTGTTTTAAAAGATATCCTTGATTCAGAGGCTGAATATCAACCACTTATTGCAGATAAAACCTGCTATTTATTTCAATCCAGGTTTTTTTTTTTTTTTTTTGTCTTGCTGGAATCCACACTCCAAAGCGTTTCCCTGATCATCATGGCAGCTGGAATATCTGTAGCTGCCTTTGATGCCCTGCCTTTCTGTAACTGCCGTTTGTTTTTTTTTTCATCATCTTATGTGACAGTAAAGCAGAGGTTTGGGTAGCTGAACCGTCCAATGGGCTGTATTAAAATAAATATATTTTACAATGGTCTGTGGGCTCAACTCATGGTTTATGTGTTAATTTTTACGACACAGGTTCTCTCCTGACGTTTGGATCAGCGAGACCAGATAGATATCGCAGAGTAGCTGAGGTTGGAAGGGATCTCTGGATTACACAATATAGTATTTCATGAGAGGCTAATCGAGGTTTATCCTTTTAATTTAAACCTTAGAGCTGGTACTATGTAGGGTGAAAGCCTCTGTCTAGAAAAATCAAGAACTGAATTTTCTGGAAATTGGCTTCTTATATGACAAAATGAAGCAGTTTTAGTTCTTCCTCTGGCTGTAGGTGCCTGTGTGTGTGCATATCTACAGTGAAAGTGAAATTGGATTGTGGATATTGAGGAGAAGGAAGAAAAGTTAAATATCCTGGGATGGATTTCTGAGAAATTGTCTTTTGTGATGGGAAAGTCATCACTCCAACTAGTGTCCTCGGTTATCCCGGTACCTCCTTGTGGGTGTCCAAAGGTGATTGGTCCAAATGCCCGGTTTCTAGATGATAAATTAATTTCCTCCAGTAACAACTGACAAAGATCAAGGAGTGATTTCTCTTCCCAGATGCTGCCTAACCTGTGTTTCACTGGCTTGTCTTCAACAGGAAGAAGAACAAGTCTCACCGGGACATTAAGCGGATGCTGTGCGAATGCCCTCCCCTCTCCAAAGAGGAGCGAGCGCAGGGGGAGGTCGCTTGTGGAGAGGACTGTCTGAATCGCCTGCTCATGATCGAGTGGTGAGGAGTGTTCCGTGGGGTGCGGAGCTGGGTGGTGTCCATGGGATGGCTTGGGAGCCGCTAGAGGAAGCCAGACGTCCGTACACTCTCATTTTCACTGGCTGGTGCAGAGTGATCTTAGGGACCTCAAAGCCCACCCAGTGCCACCCCCTGCCATGGGCAGGGCCACCTCCCACTAGCCCAGGTTGCCCAAAGCCTCATCCAGCCTGGCCTTGAACCCCTCCAGGGATGGGGCATCCACAGCTTCTCTGGGCAGCCTTGGCCACTGCCTCACCCCCCGCACAGCCAAGAATTTCTTCCCCATAACTCATCTCAATCTCCCCTCTTTCTGCTTAAACCCATTACTCTGAAAGAGGGTGGATTTAGGTAAGATCTTCCGAGCTTACGTACCAGCATTTGCCCTTAGATCTTCTGCAGGAGGCCAGACGTTGGCAGCCTCCTGTTAAAACCTGCTGCAGACGCCTGGAGCCTTCTGCTCCTCAGCCTTAACTCTAGTCCATTGTGGCTGGAGCGAGTCAGAAATGCAAATACAACTCCACTCAAGATCCTTATTTCCTCCCGTTTCTCCTTCTGCATCCCTCTCCTCTCCCCAGAGCCTCACCAGGCTGTGGCCGTTGTCTCCTGTCTCCTTTTCCCTCCTGGAAGAGGCTGGGAGAAGAGCGGGAGGCGGGGGACAGCGCGCTCGGTGGGATTCACCCCCTGGCATGAGGATTGTCACCGGCTGGGTTGGAAGGAGAGGAATTACCTGGCAGAAGCCCTGCCCTTTGTTTTTAATTTAATAGCCCAGGCAGGAGATGGAGGGGAAGGGGATATCATGGGGGAAAAACCCGTAACAACGTGTCCGGTTCCTCCCAGTTTGATTGTACGATTTTGATGTACAGCAGCATTCGCATTCCAAATGTTTTTATCTTCCTTCCAGAAATAAATTGTCTGCATTTGCATGTTGGCAGTCAGATGGTTATGCTTTTTATAGCAAAACTCGTTTGAAGGTTTTACACTGAATTTATTATGGCTCCTTGGTACCTATTTCCCATCTGAGCCGTTTCTGTCATCGCTGTTGTCCTGCTGGGAATTGATTTGTTCCGTTTCCTTCCCTTAGTTCTTCCAGGTGCCCAAACGGCGACTACTGCTCCAACAGGCGCTTCCAGAAGAAGCAGCATGCCGATGTTGAAGTGATCCTCACCGAGAAGAAAGGCTGGGGGCTGCGAGCTGCCAAAGACCTGCCATCGTAAGCCTTTGCTCTTCGAATCACGTCCTCGTGCTGTTTTCCTCCCTCAAAGGGAAAATAAGTGCCTTCAGTTTTCTTCGTTTTGCTGGTGTTTGCAGATTTGCTGAGGTTCTTCCAGCGTTGTGTACTGTCCTTGTCAGGTGTCCCTTTCAGTCGTCAGTCCATACATATCTGCTAATTGCATGTTGGATCTCCCGCTCTGGCTTTGCTCTCGTCTCGTTAGGTTTTCTGACAGTTTTGCTGTAGTTTCGTCTTGGTTTTAATCCGTCTTTCCTCCTTTTCTGTCCCCGCTACACTGTGTCAGAGGAGCACATGCTCTGGTTCTATCTCCTCTTCTTCTCTTCCCACCTCTGCAAGACTTCTTGAGTCCTCCTCTGCTTCGGACTACCTGAAGATCCTGGGGGAGGTCTTTCCTCCCTCGTTAGCTTGTTGTTAATTAACAGCTGTACTTCTAAGTGCTGGTTTGACACCAACCACGCTTACGGATCCGAGTCTGCGTTCGACTCGTCTCTCTTGCTCCGAAGCTGGGTGGTTGTTGCCCGTTGTGCGTCGATCAGTGCCTTTAGCGACACGAAGGAGCTGGTGGGACTTGAATGCATGTCCAAGCAGTGCTTGAACACCTTGGGAGCCGGATGGATGCTGATATTTTTGGAATTACGGTCCTGTTCGGAAACTGTTCCACTCAAAACATGAGCGTGGCTGGGAAGAAGAATAGTTTAGAATAGAAGAATAATATAGAATAGAAGAATAGTTTAGAATAGAATAGTTTAGAATAGAAGAACAGGTCAGAATGGAAGAACAGAAGGAAGTTTGCTCTCTGGGTGTGTGCAAGGAGCGGGTCCGAGATGGGAACGGCTTCTCACTGGGCAGGGGAAGGCGAGGAGCTGCGTTCTGCCTCGCTGAGACAGCGCTTTCTCATCCTCCCAGGAGTAAAACGAGCTTTAGGTGAGGCTGTGAGAGAAGAGAGAGGGGCGAGGACGTTTGGAGAGCTGCTGGGGCTGAAGCACAAAGGTCCAGCAGGAGGTTGAGATGGGTTTGATGGGAGAAGGGAGCAAGGCTGGAGGTGTCTCTGGGTGATCAGGCTGCAGTGAACTGCCACCTCCTACGGCCGGCGAGACCCGGGAGGATTTTTCTCCCCCGGGTTCAGACTTTGCCATTTGTGTGCAGGTCATGTGGGTCTGGGTGTCCTCTCGGATCGACGTGGGGTGAGCAGAAATGGGTCGTGCTGCTCTGCAGATGAACAACAAGAGGGTTTGTAGAGGGAGCTGCTGGCATGTCCTGCTGCTCAGAGCTTCCCCAGGCTCCGATTTCTGTCTCCAAGGGCTGTGGGATGGGCAGGATGAGTCTGGTCAGTCTCAAGCACACCAGAGACTGAGCTTCAAGACAATCTGCCTGGAACTTAATTGTGCAAAGATTCTCTGTAACTCTGGATATTTTAGTGCGTTTCCGTGGAAACTCTGATTTTTATTTTTTGCTTGTATTGGAGACAAAGCGTTCTGAGGAATCCATCCGTGTTTCTGCCACTCTTCAGAAAGCTGTAGGTCTTACGGCAGTTTCTTACTGCTGTATGGAATATGGGAAACTAATTCACGGGAAGAAAGGAGGAAGAGTTGTGATTGCTTTGGGGAGGCATGCCAAGTTATGTAAAATGCAGTGAAAACAATTCTGCGGTTTCAACCCAATATGTTTAACCGACAGCGCCTTCGCGCTGTGTTTGTGGAAAAGAGAACGGCGTTAGGCGACGGTTAAGATGAGTGAGCGCTCTCCGGCACTGCTCTGTTGCACAGCAACTGTCTCGAAGAAGAGCATCCTGGCGTTTCCTGGGTTTCTAGATTTGCCAAATAACCTGAGGAATCTCTGGTGCTGCTGGACCTGAGCTTTGCCAGAGCAGGGTCCCAGTGTTTTTAGAATAACGCATGGAGATGGGGGTTGCAGCAGTGCTGCTGCCCCGGATGGAAATATCAGGTCCAGTTTTATTTTAGGACTTTCTTTTGAAGACCAGGTGTGGAGGTTGTCGTAAAGATACATCTGACAGTGAACAGCTCACTGCAGCATCGTGTCTGCTAGGTGAGCAGGGACCAGGAATGTTGAGAAGGGTTGGGAAGGAGATAACTGTGTGAAGAGCACCTTGGGTAAGAGGGTAAATAGATCAATGGGAGCAGCAAAAGTCTCTGCTGCTATCGATCCACAGGTGTCACAGACCCAGCGAGGGCTGGACAGGTCGTACACCCAGACCGTGACCCATTTGGGTTTGTTCAAAGATCTTTCGAGCTCGGCTGCCGTTGCTGTCCTGTTGCCCGGGCTTGGAGTTCTGTGGTCAAGTTGGGTGGACATGGAGATGGGGGAAGAAGAACACAATAGAATCCTGGAATCACAGGATGGTTTGGGTGGGAAG
>NW_010147356.1:474-930 GCF_000699245.1 Pterocles gutturalis | reverse complement strand
CATTAATAACCACCGTAAAGGGAGAAAGATGAGAATGGTGCAGCTGCAGCAGAAGTTATTTAAGGCAAATGCTAGCGCCAGAATAACACTGGACGCACTGGGATCAGCGCAGAAAGAGCAGGTTACAGCGAGGGAGCCGAGGCTGAGGCTGCTCTCAGGACAGCGGCACCAGCCCTCCCGCAGTAGGGCCGCACGGGGCCGCCTCGGCCCCCCCCCCCCCGCCGGGTGGGAGCCGCAGACCCCCCAGCCCGGGCAGCAGCACCAGGGAGGGGTCTGGGGCCAGGGCCAGCGCCCGCCAGCAGCACCCGCAGCCCCCGTGACACAGGACGTGCGTGCAGATGGAAGCCAGATGGGGATTACCAGAAATGCGCTGGCACAGAAAGCAGCGGATCTGGTTGCATTTTAAGAACAAAACACGCTTGTCCAACACTTGCCTGTGCTTCCTTTTCTTCTTCT
>NW_010147356.1:0-294 GCF_000699245.1 Pterocles gutturalis | reverse complement strand
GGCTGTTCTGCCCCGGTTCCGCTGACGCAGGTGCCGCTGCTGGGAACGAGAGCCCCCGCCCTGCCAGCCCGCCCGGCACTCCAAGAGAGCACGGGGCTCGTTCTGCGACAGCAGCAGCACTGCAAAACAACACGAACCCCACAAAGCCTTGATGCAACATGTTCCTCGAGGAGGTTTGTGGCAGAGAAGGAAAGACAACAGCCAAGCAGCAGCCAAGGAAACCCCCGCCCCGGGCAGGGCTCCCAGCACCCACCTGCTTGCAGGTCTTTGTCCCCCGCAGCCTGGCGATGGAGC
>NW_010147355.1:0-668 GCF_000699245.1 Pterocles gutturalis | reverse complement strand
ACAGCCCCTATGGCCGGGATGATCTTCCCTGCGATCAGGTTGCTCTGCGCGGACAGACACCCTATAGATCCCCTATAGACCCTATATACATCCTATAGACCCTATGTACACCCTGTAGACCCTATATATACTCTACAGACCCTATATATGCTCTATAGATACTATATATACTCTACAGATGCTATATACACGCCATAGACCCTATATACACCCTACAAATCCTATATATACTCTATAGGCCCTTTATACAGCTTATAGACCCTGTATACATCTATAGATCCTATATACCTTCTATAGGCCCTATATACACTTTATACACGCTATATACACTCTACAAACCCTATATACCCCCCATAGACTCTATATACACCCTATAGAGCCTATATACACTCTACAGACCCTATCAACAATTCATAGACCCTATATACACTCTACAAACCCTATATACACCCTATGGACCCTATATACACCCTCTACACCTTATATACACTCTACAGACTCTATATACACCCTATACACCCTATATACACTCTACAGACCCTATATACATACTACAGACTCTATATACACTCTACAGACCCTGTATATCCCCTACAGACCCCGTATATACTCTCCAGACCCTACATACACCCTACAGCCCCTATAGGTATCCTACAGCCCCTATGGGT
>NW_010147354.1:0-21630 GCF_000699245.1 Pterocles gutturalis | reverse complement strand
CAGCGGTTTGCCCCAACCGCCTTCAGGCGTCGTCCGAGGTGAGAGCGGAGGAGCCTCGTGGCGCCTGGGCGCAGCAGCTCCCGGCCCCAGCTCCGGGGGGATTTCTCCGCTTTTCCCTGTTCTCCACGGGCTGGGTGAGAAGGCCGGTGTCAGGCCATCTCCTGGGTCCTTTCGGAGGAAACCCGGGCTGTCTCTGGCGTTAAAGCGGCAGTTTTGCTTCAGGACCTGTGTATCTCCAAAGGGCTTTAGGGAATAACCGAAATCTGGCTTTCCGTCACAAAATACTCAGATCACGTAGAAGCCTTGGCTCTTGTGTGCTTGTTCTGCTTGGTAAGGAGGTGAGAAATGTTCCTTTTATGCTTTTTACCCTCCCTAAACAGGGTGCTGTGAACGTGAGAAATCTTCTGCCTGCTTTGCTTGTGCTGTCTTTGGCTTCGCCTCTTGTACTTTCTTGTTCTTGTGGACTAGAAACAGTTTTCTGTTCAGCTTGGCACAAGTGAACATAGGTATGCCTTTAAAAATAGCTTTATTGACTTCTTTTTTTAAAAAATATATTTTTCTATTTTAATTTTAAAAGTTACCCATAGGAGGTTGTTTTTTTAAACCTCTGAAAAGTAGCTGTGATGGTGTCGATGGGATGCTTCGAAGTAGTGTATTATAATAATTTGAAGTTACTTAAAAGATTTAATTATGTTAAACAATGTATTAAGTATGAAATCTTCCTGATACCCTGAAACCTACTTTAGAGATCCTGCAGTAATCAATTTTCTTTCTTTTTTTTTCTTTTTTTGTCTTGTTTATGGCTTAGTTTAGAACTGGATAGGTAGGTTTAAATAACAATTTAAATTGATGGTTTTACCACTTCAAATATTTCATTATCCAGAGTTCGTTTTCAGTAACTTTCTTCTTAAATTCCACTGCCCTCTACTGGCTGGATCAGTAGGGTCCACCTGCCCAGTGCGCTCTCTCCACTCTTTTTTTTTTTTTATTCTTTTTTTTCTTTGATTGTTAATTTTTTTTTTTTAAGGTCAGAAACCGTTGAAAACCATGCTGTGAAAAATCTACTACAACAGTATTTTTACAAGGTAGTGAAGGTTGCTGGCAGGATGATCTCCCTAAGGAGCCCTGAACTTTAGATTTCAATCTTCTCCTTGATCCAAAATAACCTAGTTGGACTGATCTTGAAGTCACACTGCAAAGCCTATTTTCCAAAGGCATAAAGGGAAAAAAGATGTGTTGGATTTGGACTCTGAACACTGGGAGTTTACATGTATAGACGGAATATTGTTTTGACTTTCTTTTCTCTCTTCCTGGGTGTTGGAGAAAATGCTGGGTTACTATTTGTTTGTAAATATAATATTTTCATAAATAGATATTCTGTAAATATAATTGTATAAATACTTATATGTATCTTTATAAATATATATTAAAAATATATTTCCCCCTTAGGTGTTTAAATGTTTTTCTCCTTTTCTCTTCATGCTGTTCTGTCCTCTACATATGAGCAAATACATGTGCTTGAGTATTTGAATAATCCCATCTGCCTGAACTAACTTTTCACGTGAGTGAAATCAGCTGGAGGATTAAGGCTTCAAGCGAGAATCTACGAGTTCAACATGTCTTTGATAAATAAGTTGTTCAAATGATACTTTCAGCTGTTTCTTTTTTATAAACCTGTGAACTTTCATTACTGCAGATGTGTGCAGTCAGTGCATTTGATCTTCCTTCCCCAGGCTCTTATCATCTGAGTGCTGTGCCTGAAATCTGATGTTCATCTTGGAGCTGTTGAGTCCAGTGTAGAGCTTTGGTTATTTTTAACCTTGCCTGGTCCCCGATGAAACACTTTCATTTTGTGTGAGTGTGCTTCTTTCCTGTGTGATGACAGCATTAGGTGCAGATGATCATGAGTTTTTCTACAGCCTGCAATGGATCCAGTGCTCCAGTGAGCTCAGCATCCGTTTCAGCAGAGGGCAGCATGTGAGATATTAAATAATTGCGTTTTGCTTGACCTTTACAGTGAATCAGTCTTTCTCCTGCACTTCAGTGTTTTCCAGACAGCATCCTAAAGAGCAGAGAGATTAAACCTTGGAAATAATGAGAGTGTTGTCTGAAATCCTGTTTTTGCATATGTCTATAAATTTTAGGCTCCCAGGTTTTGAATGGGCTTTGGCTGTAATTTTTGACATTGCTATTAAAAAAAAAAAAAAAGGATAAGTTTTCATAGCTTTCAACTTTATTTTGTAAAGCTGCCAGTTCCAGAGTCTTTTCTGAAGTTATCTAACTGGCAGCAAGTGGCTGAATTCCAAATGAATTAGATTAAATCCATTCTTTTGCTCTTTTACCTGTCTGCCCATTTTTCCTCTTACCAGAACTGGGATGATCTAGGGGAATGAGAGGAAGAGGGAATAAATTAATTGATATTTTAATGAAAAAAAGACAAGCTTTCAGTCACCCAGAAGCAGATGGAAGTATGGCTGCTTTGCAGTTGTGTTAGTTGGTTGTGACCTTGCCTCTCATGTAGCAAAGCGGTTTCCAGTGGCTTCAAAAGGAAGTGTGCTGGGGCCTGCTGGGCTCAGATTCATTCTATAGTCATTTTAATTCTATGGTCTTCTCATCTATATATTAAGGCTGATGCTTTCCTACTTCTTATCCAGGTTGTGCATGTAATATTATTTTTTCGCTTAAAAGAGTCTAAGATCTTAGATTTGAAAGGGCACTGGAGAAGTGCTTTGTGAAATATACCTAAATTCAGTGAAGGAAAGTTGCTTTGACTTCTGCATTTCCCTTGGCTTATATGAGTCTAACCAATTTTTTATGTTTGAGAGTTCAGTTATTTTTTTTTTCTGAGCAAATCTTTCCATGTTAGAGAATACTGTTGCTATAATGGCAAACAGCTAAAGTACTAAAAAAAGGTTAGATTGTAGCTAGATGGCAGGTATATGGGAGTTAAAACTGAAAAGGATCCTGACTCGATTATTTTTTTCTTTAGGTCGGTATAAGATAGATAGAGAGATTTCAATAAAATCTCCTTTCAGAATCAGCAGACTTGTTTCCTTGTGACTCTGTTTTGTAACTTAGAGAGAAGGAGCAGGATGTGGGTTTTCAAGATGATGGTTTGATCCTGTCTTCTCTTTTTGACTTTTTATATCTTAAAGTGCACGTCCTTTTTGAAAGTAAGGTGGTTTCTTTGTGCTTGTCCCACTTCAGCAAGTTACTCCTTCCTCTCTTCAGAATTTCCCTAACATTACACATACTTTTGTTTTCACCTGTGAAATTCGAAATCCACTTGTGTTGTAACTCATGTTCTATATAAAGTTTCAGACATCATCATCTCCCAGGGACTTTAGCTGTTGCTATAGAAGCTTAAATTCTCTTTTGAGAGACCTTTCCAATATAAAGAAGTTGATACTGGTGGAAAGTTGTCATGGAAATATGCAGCAAAAAGAGAAAGGAAATAACAATTTGATGACTCCTACATAGGCTTAGCCAACTTGGTGAAGTGACTTCATAACTAGAGATCTGATTCTGCAGATTCTCTTTGTTACATTCCAGTGGACTGGAACACTACAGACTAGAACCTAAAGAAATAAATTATTTAACATTTATATAACCAAAGATACCTCTTTAACTCAGTGAGCTTCATGTTTATCCAGATTCAAGTTTCCACACTGCATAATAACATCTAAAAAGCAGTATGACGCTATTCCTCAGGCTACCCAACCCTCCAGATGGGGAGGCAAGCTCCTTTTGAGCTGAGTTTGTGGCTGTGTTGTGGGAACAGGGCTCATTGCTTCACTGGTGTCAGGCCTTGGAGTGGGTGCAGAGAGCAACAGTGTCCACAGCCTCCGCCGATGTGTCTCTGTTGGAAGGAACTCCCTCCAGGTGACGTTGGTGGGCCAGGGAATTTCCAGCAGCCCGGTTCTAATGTGGGATGAGCTGTAGCCACAGCTTTTTATTATACTTCTGGCAATGACTGCTCTGAAAGGATTTATAGAGCTACTGCTATTGAAATGAAGCTTTCAGAACCAATTTTTAAATGACTAAAAATAGTTCATTCTGTGCAAGCTTCAGTGCCATTTCAGATTTGAACAGAGGGAGTCCTTTGTGTCCAGCTAAATAATGGTATAAACAGATCTCTCTCCATGAGTTTCTTGTCCACTTATACCATCACTAAGCCTGGTTGGTTCCCTAGTTTCAAGCTTTGTCTCTTTCTTACTAAAGCCCCCTGATATCTAATAGATGTGATTAGGAGCGAGCTGCCTTTAAATATCTATTACCGGTGTCACCATGGTAACTGCTGTAAGAGTTTCTTGCTGGTAGAAGGTTTCCAGCTCCCTGAGATACAACAGGGCAAAATGCTTAGGCTGTTGCTTTCATGGTTTATTTGCAGTATCAAAGAGGAAAAAATATTTCTTATTCTTAGTGACAGTGAATGTTAATGGTACTGAAAGGAGTGAGATTGATTCTGGAGTCTGTCCTCAGATCAGAGAATAGAGGACAGTACACGGGCAGGGACAGACCAAGCTTTCCCTGGAGAAGCATGCCTTTACCAGCAAGCTCCTGCAGAACAGGAAAATGTTGTGTTCCTCGACTGAGCCAGCACTTGGCCTTTCTTTTGATACTGTCAACAAGTGAACTAATTAATCCTGATGAAGGATGCAAAATCGTGATGTTCCACTTGCTACAGAACAGCCAGAGTGGCTGAGTGATGATTCAGTCTGGAGTAGAAAAAAATGAGCTGGTGTGTGTGTTCTCTCCTAATTTCTCTGGGTTCCCAAACTGTTACTTTTTTTTGCTCTAGGCCTTCAGCTGCCCCATACCAGGCTAGCAGTGTTGGGCAATATCCACAGTGACTTTCCTGCTGTTGTGGATTTCCTAATCCTCCCCTTTCCTTCTCTCACATCTGCTTTCTTTCCCAAGTTCTTGTTGCTTGGCCAGTCAATCCTCCTTTGCTCTGTGATGGCAGTTGTTTCTATAGGCTTCTCCCCATGACGGGTTCACTAATGTCCCTCATGTCACTGCAGGGGGCTGTTTTCCTTTTATTTATTTATTGATGGTAAACATGTTGCAAACTCCATAGGATACTTCTTCCTTTTCGTGCAATCTGTTCTCCTGCTTCATTACCCTCCTATTTTAGTATCTGCTGGAGATTTTAAATTATCACTTGCTTTTATAGAAACTTGGAAAGCTGAGTGCTTATTTCTGCCGCTCTCCCGCTTCATTAGCTGTGCCTGCTGCTTTTGGCACTTGGGCCTTCTACCTTTCCGTAAGGGAGGCTTCCGTTCATGTAACGGGCTGTTCAGGGTAGCTGTTCTGTGCAAGGAAATGGCAGGCTGAGCCCTTGGGCCTTGAGGGGAGGTGCAATTTGCATTCACTTTCTGTGTTTGAAACAGAGTGGTGCCGTGCACCTCTGTGATGGAAAGAGTTCCTCCTGTCTGGAGGAGGAGTTCATGCTGATTGAGAGGTGATATTTGTCCTTAACCTGCCTCGTAGGCAATGTCATCCACATGCTAAGGTCTTTTTTGCTGAGCTTGAAAATGCTCATAATTGTTTTTAGTTATAAAGTTTACTGTGTGCCAAACTTGGACTGATGGTTTAAAATCTGAAGCGATTACTAACCAAGAAATCCAAGGAAATAATTTTAATAAGAAATCTTGGAAGTAGAACCTGGATCTTGGAATGAATTTGCTTGCGTTATACCCCTGTATGTTTCTTCCTAGTTATTCTGTAACACTGCAGTTAATGCTGGGAGGATCTGGGTGTTTGGATACTTTAGATTGCAGCTGCAAGGTTAAATTTCTCAAGTGTGCTAAGTTGGTTTAAAAGTTTAAGCAGCAGCAGACCCATTAGTTCATACAAGCTGTCTGGAAGCAAGAAATCGCAGAACTTTAATTTAGAGCCTGCCTTTTTTTCCTGGTTTTGATTACATCACCAAAGCCAAACTTTTATGCTCTGATTCTGAGTGCCTATGTATAACAATACGCATGTCTTTTGCAAAATTCCTGATGTATTGTGTGGGAGCTAAAAATCAATGGGCACTGTAGATCTTTACTAGCTTGTGATATTTTGTGCCTTTGTTTCCCTACTTGTAAAATAGATGACTTATTAAGCTACTGCAATAATTAGCTGATTCTGTTCAACTAATCTGTAAGAGATGCAGAGAGGAAGAAAAAGGTGGACACTAAGACATTGCCATATGGGGAATCAGACCTTACCAATAGCTTTTTTCTGAAATCCTGATCTACATTAGAGGGCTTGTTTGTCTCCTGGGGCTTGAACTCCTTGTGCTTCATCAGCTTCCTCTGTTCATTTGTCCTAGTTTTTGTTGCTGCTGGGTTCCTTGTGGTGCACTCTGTGCATCTAGGCATACCCTGCGGTTCTGCTTCCATTCAGGGGCTGTCAGCAGTTCAGTGCGAGTCAGCTCTGTTTCAGAGGGACAACTCAGGTCTTTTATTTGCATCACCCTGAAACACCAAAAAGTTCAAAGCAGTGGGGCATTCCTCCACCATCACCTTGGGGTTTTTTAATTCTAAGGCAGCCTCTAGCACAGAACTTCTCCAGGCCTTAATTTTCCTGCACAGCTCTCCATTGTCAGTGATCAGCAAAAATTTAATTAGTTTTCTGTTCAAGGCTCCTCAGTGTTTCTAGTGGATACCTGTTGTAATTCCTTTCTTGTTAGGTGATAAAATGAAAGCTTTTCCAGGCATGTGATCCCCCTTGGACAACAAGCAAAAGAAGCAAGTAGGATTGTGCAGTATTTTGCCTGTGTAGGTAGTAAAAACTTGCTGTGCTACTTAAATATGGTAATTATCTATGAATTGTTAATGAATACCATATTATAACCTATATATCAGAAAACTAACAGTGAGGAATAATAATGGAGATACTCCCTTTGCCTTAAGTCTTTCATTTAGTCATTGAAATGCAAAATTTCAGTTAAGTAAAAAAGAACCCTGAAAGTCCTATCTTCCTCTTCCAGGGAAGAGCACTGAGTATGGCCTTTTTCCCCTATTTATATTTGTCTGCATTTTGTATAGAAGGCTGACTGCAGTAAAACTACCCTTGGTTTGTTGCTGTGTCTCTGATGCCTAAGAAGGTGCAGCCATTTGAAAGTTACAGAGAAAAATAAACTTTAGATAAATGTTTCAGAGCTATTAGAGACTTTTATTTGAAATATATGAAATACAATGAATATTCCTTTACTGCATAATTTCCTTCCTCATTTTGCCTTTTTCGGTGGGTTTGGTTTTTTTTTTGGTAGACAGATGTCTGTTAACTCTTCAGTGTTCTAGTCGGAAATGACAGAAATGCTGAAAAATGCTGGCGCCTCTTACAGACTCTTACTTTTGAAACAGGCAGTTTCCTAATTCTATTTTTGCCTTAGTGGCTGTTCCCTTGGAAATTTTAAAGTTGTTGTCTGGTCTTCTGCAATTTTGGCAACAGGCAGCAGAGGAAGCTGTTTTTCTTGTCTCTTATAGCACTCCATGTTCCATAAAACATATCTGCCTTTTTTTTTTTTTCCCCAAAAGTAATTATTCTAGTCTCTTCCAGCAACAAATATTTTCTCTAGTTGCAGGTCAAAGCTGGTAGCTGTGCTACATGCTGAGCTCCTCAGGTACATGAGTGGGAACATATGAGACTGTGTAATAGTCTCTTAAGAACAGGGAAAAAATATCAGTTCTCCGAGTCAGCGCAGGCAGCTTTCTTGCACTAGAGGAGCCTTTTTGGCAACAGTTGCAGGAGTTCACTCTTTATATCCACCCATTTGATCAGCATCATCTTGTTAACTGAACAGCGGTTGTTTTTGTCAAGATGAAAAATGGTGCCCCATGATTCATTCTGCAAATGTCCACTAGCTTCTTGAACTTCCTGACATCTGTAGTGGAACTGAGAAAATAAAGAAGTTTGTATCAGTTATGTACAAAAAGGAAGAGAGCGCAGAGTAGATGCTGTCCCAAAGCCATGGCCTGACTCCACTAATACTCACTGTCTGATGCAGACTTTCCTTTGTAATTACTTTTGGTTTTATAACTCCAGACAGTAATGTTCCAAGCTTTAACTGAATTAGAGACTGGCTTTAAAAAGACATTGCTATTGACATAATAGCCTTGTTTATGGAATTTCTCTCCTTTGTAATTACGATTGTTGTACGCACAAAAGTGGTTACATATACCATAAATGTCTGTAAATGCAAAGATATTTTAAATCTCGTTCCTTGTGTGAGCCTTTTTTTCTTCCATGCTCTTAATGTGCGTTTGATTCTCAAATGAGCTATACCACTAGAAATTCTGCCCTTTGCCCATTCTATTAAGTTGTGTCTCTTTCATATTCGTTCTTGTAAAACTGCACAGGTGATGCAGGTTGCAACATAAAGCATTTGAATTCCTCAAATGCAGTATTTTAAAGGCATATTGATCAGTGGGGTTTGGTCTTATTCTCTCATACCTTGTTGCAGAGTTGTGGGAGCTGATGGATTGAGCAGCACACAAGCAATATGCTCACTGTTATTTTGTCTGTCAACCAAATTTACCAGCTGGTGAGAATCTGGCAGATTCCTTAAAAAAGTTTATATCACTACTTGAAATTGTTTTCTCATCCTGGCTGTGTGAAAGTAATTATGGTTAAGGCCCTGGACAGGCCAGAGGCTTTCTTTATGACATGGCCAACTCATTTCAGCTGTCTGTTTCTGGGCTCTTTGTTCATTAAACAGAAAGGCAATTTTTCAGTTCAAAAGGTTTTGTGCTGATTAATTCTTTGGTCTAAGGAAAGAGATCAGATACTTATAGCAATAAGTCCTACCAGAAAACCTTTAAATAAACAAATGTACTGTCTGGTCTTGTTGGGTTTGGGGAAATCGTACGCTGCTATTCCAGCCTGACTACCAAAGCTGAAGCATGTAAATGCTGTGACTGTTGTCTTATGTCCAAGCATTTTCATTTTTAGGTTTTGCTCAAGTTATATTTGTCAAAGATAAAAATATCTCTGCAAATGAAATATAGTAGCTCATCTGCTCTCCCCACTCCCCTCATTTCATTTCTTTATTTCTCTTGGCTGAAGGATAGGAGAACCTATTGAGCTGACAACGCTGGTCTCCCACTGAGCCCATATGAACTCACCAGCGATGGCAAAGAGACAGTGTGCTGCAGTCCAAAAAGTGTGTTTGTTTTCTTCAGACAAAGATGCTTTTCAGCGTGGTGTATGCAACTGATGTCCGTCCCATTTATGAGTTCAGGGTCCCGGGACCTGTAGTTGTTTGCTTCTCAGTCAGTATTTTTCAGCTTCTCTCGGTTCAGTTTTGAAGGTGGTCTGTAATCAAAGAAGAGGGAGTGACTTGCAGTCCCTCCGCTGAGTACTGAAGTGACCTCATTGTCTGTGCCTGCATGTAGTGTCACTTCCTTGGGGAGGACGGACACAGTGCATGTAGATCACAGTCTCTATCTATCCTTGTTAATACGAATTACAGAAAGTGTTGCTTTCTTATCTGAGCTGTGAATAATCTCAAACTCTAAATGGTAGATGTACAAAAATACAGAATAGGTAAGTTATTCTATCTGTGGTCGCAGAGCCTGTCCTCGGGTACTGAAGAAGCTCGCAAAGTAGGCTGATGGAAGGACTGGTACTGCGAGTGTCGGTGATCTTGGAACAGCATCTGGCGTGATTGGTTGAATGTTTAGGGACTTGTAACTAGTAACATATGCTTGAGACCTGCCAAACATACTGTTATCGCATGCTAGATAAGTCATGATGTGGTCTTTTTTTCTTGTCCTGGTGTTTTAAAATCTGAAGGCAAGAGTTCCCCACTCTTAAGAGTATCACAAAGTTGGATCCAAAATCTGTAATCTTCAGAAAGGATTTGGCTCAGACTCAGTTCGTGTCTTAAGGTTTGGTTGCTCTGCAATTATGGTAGCAGTGCCAACACTGAATTGAAACATAAATTTACTCTTGGCATAACATTAGCTTCCTTTAAGCCCCTTTTTGACACCTAGAGTAAGGAATTCTAGAGGGTGCGGCAAGGTTGAACTACTCAGGTGCAGCAACTCTTTAGGCTCCCAGTGTAAATCTTCGCGCTCTATTATTGTGAGACTGCTACTGTAGCATCAACATTGCTTATATACTAGGCTCGCGCTGCTGGGAAAGGATTCCCCTCTGCAGTTCAGGAGAGAATTCCTGATCTGTAGTTAACAGTCTGAATGTCTCAGGTCAGAGATATCAGAGAGTGAACAGCCCACTCTGCACAGAGTCAAAAAAAAAAAAAAAAAAGCCCAGTTCTAAGCACCTTAGGTTTCTGTGTTTGAAATCGAGATTTGTATTTGATTTCTGCTTGTATGCCCTCTCAGTTGCTTACAACTTGATACCGTCTTTGCCTGCTTTAACTCTGTTAAAACCTCTGACCTGTTCCTTCCCATTTTCAGACACTAAATTATTTTCAGAAAGCTTTTAAGAAAGAGGAACCTTCTTGAGCGTTGCTCACTCTTGTCCCTTATTTACTCTCTTCTAAATAAGGAGCAGTTTGACACTTCTTGGACAGCTCAAGAGAAGTCACTCAGGACTGATTCTAGTTCTTGTGTAAAAGCCTCTGTCTTAATGTATCTTCCCTCCCTGCACGCACACACTTTTCTACTTTTTTGAAGCAATGATGGAGGCAAAGAAAATGTCATAAGGTATTCCTGGCTGTGACTGCTGGCACTGCGGGGGAGAGGTTATTAGTGTGGAATATAAAAGCTTCTGGAATCTGCTTCTGTGTTTGCTCTGAAAAATGCCTTTTTCCTAAGGCCGCCTCCTTGCCCTTCCTGCATTGTATGTGCCCACATGTTTTACTTGATTGGATCTCGCAGACTAGTCTGGGGCTTACGCTCTCTGCCCAGTGTCCAGTTCTGCTGTTGGGGATGACGGGACACTGAAAGAAACTCTTCATCTACTTTATGGATTGAAGCATCTCAGTGTTTTGGAGGTGGGATACAAATGGCTTTCTTGCATAAATCTTCCTTGCTTTGATGAAAATATAATATTTCTCATTCCCCTGAGTAAGCAAGTGTGCATATGTGTGTGCTGAATGCCAAAGCCCTGGTGAAGCCAGCTTGCTTCCGTATGTGAATCATTTCTCAAGCAGCTCTCTGTGTCTCGCTGCAATGTGGTTTTCCTCTCAGGGAAGCACTCAAGCCCTGAATTTTCAGTCTGGCTTGCACATGCTGTCAGAAGCTAGTGAGAGACAGTTTTCTTTTTAATACAGAAAAGAGGACAAGCTTTTACGGTAAGTATTTTAATATCTTTTATTTTTTAAGGTGGGAACTGTTCTATCTCTAGAAGGGGTCTAGGATCGGTAATGTATTCTTAGAGTCAATGGACTTGGTTTGCTCAACAACATTTTTTTGTAGTATCTCACTCTAAAAATAAATTGCATGAAACAAAAAATGTACAGTGCAAACAATTCTGCATTAGCTGAAAATGGGCTGAGGATGGCCTTAAAGCCATTACAACAACCAAAATAATCCTACCATTTGAGTCTATGAGAGCTGGCTACTGTATTTTTCTTCTGCTCAGCTACCTGGATTTTCAGTGACAGAGGGGTTGAAGCTGTTTCTGTGCCTGTTTCTGGTTTCTTCTCTGGCAATTTAAGGTTGTACTCCAACAGTTAAATGAAGCAGGAGCACAAGCAGACTTTCCTCTGCTACTGCATGTTCACATAGTCCAGTCAAGAAAGGGCAGAAAGGAACAAGCTGCTAAGCAAATAGGTTTGGCAGCTAGTGTCTCTACAGGGGCTCAGTGAAAGCATTGGGGAGCACGCCAGGTGGGTACCCTTGTACGGCACTACAGCAAAGAGCTGTTCAGATTCTCAGCAGAACACTTTGTTGCCCTTTAACAGTTGTCCTTAAAATTGTACTGTGGACTGCAGCTTGATTGTAATAACAATAGTAATAATAATAGCACTTCTATAGCATGTAATATGGCAAGGTTGTGGAGACGTTAATTAAGCCTGAATGTGTAGCAGTAAAGGATTACTGGTAGAACTGGTTTGAAGACAGGGATTCTCTACCCTTTCTCTTGTACATGGTCTAAATTCTTCTAGACGTCCCCTACTAATCCTTTCAGTCTTGCCTCCAAAAAGGACTGCTTTGCATGTTCCTCTTCTACCCTTTATAAATTATAAAATGCGCTCTGCCCCTGTAGCCTCAGTGGGAAAGAGGATACCTGGTTTGCTGAAATATAGCATTCTTTGTACAATTTCACAGATAACTAACGCAAGGATACCTCATCCTCACATGCACACATGTATGTGCTATCCCTTCCCTTTCTAGCTCAGTTCTAAACCACTTCAGTTTCGTTATGTAGCCCACCAAGGTGGGTCTTTCAGTCCATCAGTGGTCCCCTAAGTCACAGTTGTAAACCGTTGATACTGTTGCCTAAATCTGTTCTGTTCCTCTTTGGTATGAATATTTTTAAAATGCAGAAGTCCTCTAGTTTCTCCTGCAGTTTTGGAGTTATGTCCCTGTAGAGAATCCTTTCTGTTAGAAGTTCACATTGTCACTCATATAAGCATTCACAAGTTGCCAGTTTATTAACTTTAAGTGGTCTGTTCTGCACTTTAATGGAGGATAAATATCTCCTTAAGGGATAGCTTCCAGATATCAATTATTTCTCTGCATTGTGATGGATTGAAAATGGGAGTCAGGGAAACATCTCAGCATGTGGCAATCTGTGGGGCTGCTCGCTTGCGCGCTGTGTGACAGATGTTGATTTATCTCATTTTCACTTTTTTTTAACCCAGGGGGTTCCTTTCCAATACACATGAATGAGTGTATCTCCATAAATATGCTGTTTAGTAAACAATTATGATCCCATTATTATAAATGGAAAAACTGAAGCATAAAAGATTACATGGCTGAGGTAGCACAGTAATCTGTGCTGGAGCTGAGGATAGAATTGGGTGGAATCCCAAGCCATTGTCATTCCTTCTCTTGTAGATGTATCTACCCTCTATGCTACAGAAAAATGTAATGACAGGTAATATCAGGCAAACCACTTGTAATTATTCTTAATTTCTTTAGCAATTATGTAGCTCTTGCTCTATCTAAAATGAATCCTTCTTTTCTTCCTTCTTGTGGGTTGGCAACACATGAAGTGTTAACTGTATGTGTCACTTGCTTTGTGCTGTATTCACTGGGACAGTAGTTCAAAGAACCTGGATTAATGAGCAGTAGCTACCTTGAAATGGTTCTAAACCATTTTGTTTTCACCTTGCAGTATACTAAACATAAATTAAACCCACCTATTCAGAGCAGAGTCATATTGGGGAAAGCCCAGAGTGACCTAATTGTTTGTGATTGTAAGATTGTAACTTCAAAAAGGAAGTTTGGAATCAATGCTTCATTTTTTACCCTTCCTGAATCTTTCCTTTGACTTATGTCTCCAAAGGGTGGATGTTAGCACTATGTAAATTGCTATACTTTCCCTGCTTGCCATACATTGAAGTAATGAGGGAACTATAACTTATAAAAATACATCCTCCAAATTCTCTAGTATGGAATCACTTCCTAGATGTAGTTTTGACGTGACTTGATAAAATTTGGAATTTATTGCATAAATTCTGTGTACACATTCTGCCATTACATACTTTCATATACATTCTCCAGTCTGAGAATACACTGTCCATGCCTGCCTGTCTTCCTACAAATGCATGTTGCCACCCTACCCTTCTGACTGTGCCTTTTTCCTTACATGCATCCATTGGTAACATGATGAACACGATTCAGGATTGCCACATTTAAGTCTACCGCTCTGTCCTGGAGTTAGAGAAAGATGGTATCAGTCACTTGACCTTTCAACCTTACCAAGACAATGCATCTACTTAAACCAGAGAAGCATGGTGGCCTGTTTACTGATACGGTTGTGCTTCATCGCTTCTTCAGGTATCACACCATCCAGCTGGTAGTTGCCACTGTCCTTCTGAAGGGTTAATAAGCAGAAAAGTTACAGATAGTTTGGGATTTTTCTTTCCTTATCCCCATGTTGTTATAAGATCAGGGGTCATGGGGAGGTAGCATAGATTCTCTTCTGAGATGTGTAATGGTGGCTGGTTAGATAATCAGTGTGAGGAAGGAGGAGGAGGAGATTGAGTATCCATGTATGAACAGCGTAATTTAAATTGCAGGAGGAGCCTGTTCCCAGACATTTCAAAGTACAGCTTTGGCTTGGTTTTTAAACATCAGTCACTGTGCTGGATGACAGTTCTGGGTATTTTAGCTAGAGAAGTAGCAAAGCTATCTCTCTTTTCCTGTCTTATAAACGGACAGTAATATGCAACAAGGACAAGAGAAAGGAAGCTAAGTAAATCCTTTTTCCATATGCACATATGAGGATTTTGTTGTAACATGCATTTTTTTTTTTTTTTAATGGGATGACAAATCCAAAACTCCAGGGAGCACTTCTGTGGTGGAGGGTGGGCAGAAAGTTTTGTACTGCTCTCATCTGTTTGCACCTGGAAAAGTCATCAGTGACCCTAAGGGTTGCTGTGGGAAGAAGATTTTATTTTGAGCAATGTTGAGACATGGAGGTTTGCAGTTGCTGACCTGGACTCTGGCAGTCTTGTTGGGGTGGTTTTGGAAGCTGAGTTGTCGCCGGAAACCTGTCATTTGTAGCTAGCTGGAACTGTCCTCACCTAGGCCATTTCTCATGTAGTCAACACATCCTTGTAACCTTTGGTATATTTGTATACTAGTCAATAAATATAAATTTTAGAGAATTATGGAAAGCATGCTAAGGAAATAAGCAAGAAAAACCTTAAACAACACAAAAATGTGAGATTGTTGCTTACTACTGTAACCACAGGTAAAGTAACTTTGTCTTTGGGAGATCCAAAGGAGTTTCCGTTGTCTGTGTGGTTCCATCTGATCCCGGGAAGGGAAAGGAACTGTTTCTGCAGGGGTTGCTTATACTGTAGAGAAAGGGAGTTATGTGCCCTGTAGAGAAAATTCTTGTCTGATGCCATATTGAAAGTGCTCTTCTGACGTTAAGAGTCCTACAGAAGAGCAATTAAAACAAACAAAACAAAGCAAACTAAAACCCAAAAGAGTAATTTTTGTATGAGAATACAGTCTTCAGGCAACCTTAGATCAAAGTTTTTGAAGATGTGACTTTTAAGCTTTATCAGAGCCACTGATGGTTAAATCCTGGGACTGGTGTTTTGTTTTGTATGTTCCCAATGATTAGTTGGGTGACCTATGTGTCTTGATTTGTGTATTTGTTTTAGATCTAAAATTTATCAACATTTTTAACTCCTTGCAAAAGCACCTGGATTCTGTAACTGCCTAGCTGTAAGCTGTATGTACGTTTTTCTCCACTCTTGAAAGTTAATAAAAACAAAACAAACTAATACCACCTTCGCTTAAGGCATGCATAAACCCAGCAGAGTTTGCCCTGCTGTAACATGCAGTCTGGACGTGAACATTTCCAAGTGATGTATTGTCTCCTGATACTTTACCAGCAAATGAGATTGGAAAGCAAGGCTGCTGAGGTAGACCAGAGGAGACTGCTGCTTGGTGTTTGGGGTCAGGTTTATAACTGATTCTCTTTCTTTGTCCAGCAAAAGCAAGAGCAGCCTTAGAGATGAGGTTTTGGGAAATGTATGTCTTATCTGTTCCCTTTGAGTTGTGTTTGGGTGGAAGAAGGTAGTCTGGCTTGTGATATTTTTTTTTTTGTTTGTTTGTTTGTGGGTTTTTTAATCCAATTCTAATGAAAGGTAAGCTTTGTACCAGCAAAAATCCAGTGTCTCCACTTGGAGGAGTAAAGGAGGAAGGTTGCACTGAGCCTCAGAAATGAAAAACAAGGTAACAGAAACTAGAGAGGATGGATGTGTTAGATACAGAAACACTCCACCCTGAGCTGAAAGGAGCAGCTCTAAGGAAAGCTTCTAAAGATGAGCAAAAGAGAGTAAACAGTTTGTTTTTAATTGTTAGCCCAGTCTTATTTCCAAAGATATTTTTATCTGTCCCATCTACGTCCAAGTTACCAATTACTGTGGTGGACTATCCCCTTCCCTGGTTTGTGACCCTGGCTTGATTCCTGATATCAGCTAAGAAGTCAAGATGAGTCATATGGAAATATCTATCAAGCCTAAAAATTATTTAAAGTGAATTGATGTGAAAGGCAAAAGAATTCTATTTTAGCCCAGCTGGCTATCCTGCCATATAGCTTCCTACACGCTGCTAGGAAATGCTTTACAGTTTGCTGAACTTGTTAGATATTTCTATGTTCCAGTTGATAGTTTGTCTGAAAATCGCGGAGACTGATGAAGTTAGAAAGAAAATAGTATAAGCATGGTGCAAATTTTACATGCTAAAAAAAACAGAAGAGAATTGTGCTTTGATTTCACAAGAATGTGTAATAAAGGTTCTGGAACAGTCTGGCCTTTTGATGTAATGAAAAGTAACTGAATTATGGGGAAATGGCACTGGGGACTGTGGGTTTTAACCCACCAAAGTCAGACTTCTGTCCTTTGAGAGTCCTATCTGCAGAGTTGAGACTTCTGATGTCATTTTTCAGAAATGCGGGGCATTCACGGGTCTTGGTGAACCTGCCATCTGGTACATTACTCTGCAGATCCAGTAATGAGTCTTCATAATTCATTTTTCATTAGTTTTCCCAAAACAACTTGAACGACTCTGCTTTAATTTGATTGTCCTGTTGAGCAAGTAGTGTTACACACAGACATGAGCACCAAAGTCTAAATCGTGTAAAGTACATGGGGTAGAGATAATTTGTATCTCAAGCCCTCCAACAGGGATTTTCCTATGTAACTTCATTTCTGCAGATGTGCTAATAATTTTTATTTACTTAATAGTGTAACTGCTAGGTTTCTTCACTGTGAAATAATATTGCTTGTAATGACTGAAGTCAACCTATCCTTTTTAGTTATTCAGAGTAAAATAGCCTTTAATAGTCAGCAGAATGTTTCCTAGAAGTTTGTTCTACAGGGCTGATGAATTATTCCTTTGAAGCATAGCCAAGAGACCTAGCATTGTTTCTGCTGGCAGTGACTGCCTGTGAGAGTTGGGACAAATTCTTAATCCAGTTTTTCTATCCATAAAATGGGAATAATTCTAGGCTGGTTTTAAAGACTTGTATTAATAAATGCAAGTGGACTGACTAACAAAGAAATGTCTAGGTTCTCAATCTTTAATAAAATAGTAAAATTTGAAGTAAAGTGGGATGTCTTTCCACTGTAAAACTTCTGCCAGCTGCCAAAATAGTCCACATCAAAATTTTCCAAATACCCTTTAAAAATACCAGTGAGAAGGGATGAACTATATAGTATGTCCTGAATTTTTAAAGACTGGTGCCTGCAGGGAATTCTGAGGATTACTGAGGGAAAAAAACTCTGTCAGGACCAGCTTTACATTTTTGTAAACCTTCTGATTATCTCATTCGGAGCACCTGTTTCAGAGGAAAGGGTGTGTGGACACCAGCACTTCTGAGTGTTAAATATTTTAAAAACAAACCCCCAAACCTCTGCAGTTTGGAAGTGACTGGCAGTAGAACTGTTTTTGCTGCTCTGAAGGAACATATTGTTGGCATGAACCCTCATTTATTTCAACATGAAGCTGCTGCTTATCTTCAGTTTCTACATGTTTGCAGAGTACGGCTCCAAGCAGAGCATGCTGCAGGGATTGAATTGTAGCCTGCTGGTGACCTGCTCTGGCTGATGCCAAAGAAAGACTTTGAATCTCAGGATGGTGGCATTCTGTTTGCTTCCTAAGGAAAGTTCCCTGTGAAATGTGATGAAAAATAAAATCATAGAGCTCCAGGCGTTGCTTAAAGTGAGTTGTCTTCTGGGAGAGTGAGCAGAAGCATGTCTCATCTGAAACCCATTGAGACATAATGGGCCTAAAACTAGTGACTTTTGCCATTGTATTTGGAAAAGCAGTTTGGTTGCATCTCTTGTGGAAAGCTGCTTTTCTTTCAAATTTCTCTGTGGGTAGCCTAGAGATCAAATCATAACCTCTGGGGTCCTTTCAGAAGGAAATGCTGATATTTAGTTAAATATGTAGGCATCTATCAATATATTCTGAAGCCACTGGGAGCCCTTACCTGGTGGTGGTTCTGCAGATACACAGGGTTTGGAAGGTTGTGTGCAAAAGGGTGTTGAACGATATCCTGCTGTAGTAATTACAATGTGAGTACATCTATAGTATCTCTGTCCCGACTTGTGAAAGGGACAATCTTTCAAGATGCGTTCAGCTGTGGTAAGTTAGTGGTGATCCCATTCTCAAACTCTCATTCAAGGATAGTTTATGGCCATGATTGGCTACTTTCAAAGTCATTTCTGTTGGCTCAGAAAGATAGTCTTTGCAAGCTACTGTTGCCCTCTTTGCCCTGAAAATCACATTGAGGAAGCAGAGGTTGCCATTTAGTTATTGCACTGCTCTGACAAAGTGCTGCTCCATTTACGGTTCGGGACAGAAGGGTACATTTCAAGTGTCTTTTAACCTGAGTGTCTTCAATGAGTGTAGTCAACAATGTCTTAGGATGTATTAGTAGCACTCTGTCCTTGCTTTTTTCAGTATATTTATCACTCCTACCTGTATTTTCATAAATGCTTTTTTATCTTTCCAGATTTAAAAATTGTTGGGTTTTAACCATTCACCCATATAAAAATGCTATGTGTGAGACAACTTGATAAAAGCTGTATATGATATTTTAAAATACAATCTATTACAATGTGTCCCTTTATGTACTGTTTTTACACAAGGATTAGTGAAACCTCTCTCTGCTAATGTTTGTTTTCCCAAATGCTTACTGGCTGTGGCCATTTTAGATATTTAGGTCAATATTTTGGTTGACAGCTCAGTGCTACCTACCTACCTCAGTCCCTGAGCCATTCCGTGATACTGAACTTTGGGGTTTGCTTTTGCCCACAACTTCTGTGAAGCTTTTTCTTTGTTTATTTTCCTGTAATGCAAGAAATTTAATTTAGAGGAGAGGAAAAGTTGATGTTGACTCTGAGAATGGATTTCCTGCTCTCATCAAAGAAACAGCAAGATTTTTTTTTTTTTTTTTTTTGGAAGCAGTTTTGTGTAGTACTTCTCCTGAAGCAGTACTTCTAATAAGTCAAATATATGCCACCTGCCTAGGAATGAAAGCAGCTTAAGATGTGTGCAACCTGGCTTTATTCTTTGAAGTACATATAAGGCTCGTGGAAAGTATTTGGATTCTACTTCAGAGGCTGAAATCTTTATCTATGGCACAGATTCACGTTAGCCAGATCTATGAGAAGCCTTACCTCCACCTTTTACAAATGCTCATTCCCATATAAATACATGGAAAGCTAATAAAAATTAATAAATCCATATATTCTCTTCTCAATTTTAGTTTCATCTGCTTGGCATAGTAAAATATTATTAAATCCACATGGCACATAATTCAGCTGTCATTACATGAAAAAGCCAGTTTGCCTCAGGCTAGTGGCTGGATTTCTTGAGTTGTGGTTTTTGTTTTGTTTTGGTTTTTTTATGTACCCCTTCCTTTTATGTCTAAAGTCATGCTCTAATGAGCATATCACTCCACTGTAACTTTAAAATGCCACGGATGACTCAAAATTAAATTCTTTAGGATATCAAGACAGCATCTGTACAGCTGAAGGCAGGGAAGTATGAGATACAGTTATGAAGAAATACAGAGGGTAAAATAAAGCAAAATGTATGTGTAACCACTGGATCTATAAAACCCAAAATCTGCCTAATTTGAGATCTAATCAGGAAGATGGCTTGCATGTGTAGTTGCTTGTTCACTCATAAATACAGTGAATGGTATGCCCTTTAAAAAATACTTTATTAAATAATATAAAGCACCAAAGCTTGCTAAGGTAGATCACGAACTGTGGGAATGCTAAACATTATTATCTACTGCAATATAGCGTACATATCTGTCACTGCTTTAAAAAAGGAGCCAAGCGATCAGCATAATCATCAGCAAAGACTACTCTGCTTTCTCCTCTAATGAGATCAGTTGATGCTCCACACTGTATGTGTTAAGAATTTTAATGGAGTAATGACGACATTTAGTAATAATAACTACTAACTTCTTTGTTTCTCTATTTAGGAGCTGCCAGGTTTGGTCTGTGGAGAAAGTAGACAGCTCTCCCTGCAAGAGGCACCAAGGATAAATAGAGGAAATGTCACTTGCTAGCTTTGTTCTCCGTAAGACAGCAGCAGAGCAGTTGACATTCCCTCCTGCCTCTGAGCAGCAAAACACTCCTTAAATTCCATTGCGGCACCTGGAAGGTGCCATCAGTGTCAAATACGCCTTGGCCCCAAACAGATTTGTTCCCCATGAGTTCAGTGAGTGTTCTTATTTGTGAATGTCAAAGTATAAAGCAAATTACAAGATACGAAATGTGACCTAAGTCCTTCTACTGGCTCCGCCAAGAAATTGTTTCAGCATGTCTGTGAAGGGGTTGCTGTCCAAGTTCACACTGGCCCAGCTGGACTCACGTGTGATGAACAGCATGTGCTTACTGTGAGTGCGTTCTCCTAGCTGAGACACTAGGCTGGTCTCTGTACATCTTTTGGTTACCTGTTTAGCAGGCAAGAACCAAGTTAGCCTCTGCCTACGCAGGACTGATATGCAGCTACATCCTGTGTCTATTTTAGAAAATGAAGCTGCAAAAGAAAAATGTTGCTCATACTGAAGTGAGGGAGGGAGAAGATGCTGGGCAATCTCCCCTCCCTCCCACTCCCAACTCAGACTGGTGGGACTTTTTTTTTTTTTTTAAATCCAACTAATTATGTTATTCTGCTCCTGGTTTGGATTTGGAAATGGCTGGTAAAAATTTATGGCTTTAGATCTACAAGAGATGAGCTAGCTATTTCATTGGCAGCCATCTACCTTCTGAGAGAAACAGCCTAGCTGTTCTTGCTGGCAGATTCAATTTATTCAGCTACATCCAAAAAAAGGCATTCATGTCCATTTGCTGATTCCTGGCAGGTTTTCTCTCTTGCATAAGCTTATCTCTGAGGAATAGTGGATCTGGATTTTTGTTTGGAAGTTGTATCAAGGAAGTTGATTTTTTTTTACCATGTTTTGTAAACCTTGGTATTGTGAAACATCTTTTTATCACCGTGGCAACATCAACTGCTGCTTCTCAAGAAGACTGATAAGTTACAGATATCATATTTTCCATACAGCTGAGGAAACTTGCTTCTCATGTGACTTTTTAAAAGTGAGTATTATTTCAGCTGAAGATGCTGGATCTAACAGTAAGAGAAGTACTTTTCTTTTTATCCCAAGGCTGTCTTCAATTGCTGTGGACTTCAGTGTTCTCAGTTACTCTTTCATTGTGCTTCAGCATTTGCAGGTGTTCTGCTGTGGCTGATTGGGGTCTCTGGCTTACACACTCCCAACAAAAGTCAGTGTTCCTTCTGTGGTGTTTCATGTTACCAGTCAGTATGAAAAATATAACTGGCTGCAGCTTGCTTTGAGGGATTCTCTAGGCTGAGTTTTGATGTGTGTAGGAGAGGGAGTACAGTTTAGCATGGCCTTTTCAGCCCTTTAAACTGATGCCAGATATCTCTGCTGCTCTCTTTCAGATGATGTAAAGACAGTTTATAATTTTGTGTGTGTGTGTATGCATTTATA
>NW_010147353.1:0-4878 GCF_000699245.1 Pterocles gutturalis | reverse complement strand
TGTGCTAACCCTGTCAATTGGCAAAACACCGCCTACAGCGAGTGCAATCATCCAGAGCAACCCTGCGTATGCGATGTGAAAGTCCAGGCAGGGCACGTGAGCAGAGGGCACCAAGTACCCTTTGATCACATCCCACGGCTGGTGACAAGCGAGTCCCGACTTCATAAGAGGCAGAAAGGGAAAGGAAGGAATTCAGAGAGGACACAGTGAACAAAGGGTGGCCTTGCTGAAAGCAAGTGTGCAGGGACAAAAATGCTATTTAGGAAATGAATTCAACCGAAGTTTTCCGCAGCTGAAGAAAAACCAACAAAAACAAAGGAAAACCAACGCACTGTACTTAGAAGGAAGTAAGTGCTCATTATTGGTGGAGGAAAAGCTTTTTAGTTTCGAGAGCTCTTCTGCTGAAGAGGCCACATTGCTGTGTTTCCTGTTCTATCTCCTCTTCCCAGGTAACAATATTTAGAGGTCTTGAAGACAGATCCTACCCAACCCCCAAAGGAGACACCTAAAACATGATGTCACCAGAAGCACACCTAAGAGCATGTAAACACTGCCCGTGTGATGAGAACAATGTTGGCACAGTATGCAGAAAGCAAAAAGAGCGGCTAAAAACACCACAGAAAACCACCTCTACTTGTGAGCTGAGCTAGAAAGACCCATTAAATTGACCATGTAAACTGACAAGGGGAAGGAATGAATGAGACACTTTAAACTCTTTCATTCCCCATCCTGGAACACTGGTAACAGGACAGGTTTTTCCTACTAAATACACGCAGACACTCAAACACCAAATTCAGTTCATGCTTTCCAGGAGCAGGGAAAGGGATAGAAACATTTAAGGTTACAGATTAAGACAAGCCACTCATCCGTGACAGTATGTGATGAGGAACAGCAGAAAACCAACCTGGAACATGTTGACATCGAGTGCTCTTACTGGTCCTGTGTGCTTGTCTTTCTGGGCAATTACTACCTCAGCATATCCAGCTATGATTTTGGCTGGGTCGTACAGAATGACGTTTCCATTTTCGCCCCCGGCAATCAGGACTCCAGAGACTCTCTCACCCGAGGTTATACTGTGAGGCCCCCAGATCAGCTTATGGTACCTGCAAGACACAGAGGTCCCTGCAGTCAACAACCACCCACCACCAGCTCCACATACACCGACACGCTCCATTCTGCTCACCCCAGCTAAAGCCTCCGGACTGCTGCTAACAGACAGAGCAGACACATCAGAGAAAAGCACTGCCTGAATTTCTCCTCAAGGATGAGGCTCTGTACTTACAACCCCTTCAGCCAAAACCACATGTCCAATTCTGCTCATTATCAGGATGCAGGGTCATGACATGCACAACCGGTAACTTCCACACCTTTCATCTCCTGGCTGCAACATCAGGTAAACGCTCCCAACCCCACGTAATTTTTGAGCTCACCTTTGCAAAACAAGAGCAGTAATCAAAACAAGGACTGTCAACCCATTCAGCTGCAGCCTGGAGGTAAACCTCTGCTATTTGATGAGCAACAATTCATAGAAGAGAAAAAAGGTGGAACTAGAAAAATTCCAAATCCTTTTCCACATCTGTGCTTCCGGATGTGCAAACGTTTCATCTGCTGGATCATAATGTATTGTCCAGGCTAGATAGAGGCATTAAACATTTACAGAAATGAAGTATTTCACCATCAGTGATGGACACCACTGCAAATATCCACATTTCCTTCAATCCTGTGAACTTGCTGCATAAGCAGAAGAGCATTCCTGTGTATTCAGCCATGCAAAGAACGACTTTCTTCTGCACTAAATGACACGTTGTCACACATCACCTCTTATGCAAGCAGAAAGCAAATCTACGTTGAGTGGATGGTGGGGAGTTACTTTCATGGCGTTCACCGTGTTGTTAGTAATATTTTCCTTATCTCTGGACAACCTCCAGATATTTTCTTTAAAACAGGAGAAAATACATACTGCAGAATGCTAGAAAAAGAGCAGATGCTGGGCTTCCTGGAACTGCCAAGCGCTCAGCAGATCAGTCTCAGTGCTTAGTCTCTTAGTACAGTGTTCAGATTACAGTGGGGGTTCACCAAAGAATAATGCTACAAACAGAAATTGGTCTCTATTATCAGGCAGATCCTTTTCCCGGGTACGATTTTCATACTTCTGCACCTAACTACAAAAGGTTACAAGAAATGGAGTGACTAACAGGGCTGTTCAGGCACTAGTATTACACCACCAGCAATATTCGATAGGTCTTAAGACAAGAATACAAAAAGGAGGCAGAAAATGATGAGGAACAAAACCCAGAATTAACCATGCAATTACTTTCCTCTTGTCCTTTGCTCTTTCTGAGATAAAGTACGGCTCTATAAAAAGCAACATAAAACTTTCCACAGGAGGACAATTAACAAAGTTTGTTGCAGGATTTCTCTTTTGTGAGTTTAATCACATGGCCATTTTCATTTGCTGCAAATCAAAATAAAGCCTGACACATACCTTGCTAGCTGTGGCATTTCTTGTTAATAAAATTTTTTTAAAAATAAATTAACCTAATTTGTAATGTATTTTCTGGGGCTAGGTCAAATACTTGTGCTGCTCACTGAGGAAAGCACTAAGGAGCACCACATCCTGGCTATAAGTAGTGCTTTTGGAAATTTGGAAAGCAAATGCTACTTGGCAAGCCTTGAAAAATATCAGTCATCGTTAAAACGAGGTAGAACGAGACTGTGGCTGTTTCTCACAAGCCCCAAGCACTAAACCACAGACAACTGCAAGGCACAGACTGTGAGCTGCCTGCCAGCCCCGGGGATCATTGCAGCAAAAAGAATGACAATGGCACAAAGCCAGCAGTCAAACACCTTGTGCTTCCTCCTGCAAAAGGAGAAAGGAGCAAAAGCTACCCCAACTGTTATTTACGCAACTCATCAGGGCATCTCTCAGCAAGTTCGCAATCTTATTGCGTGGAAACACACACAAGTTCAACCCCTCCAAATTTGTTTATGTGCAATTGCTTCTCCAGATGTGTCATATCCTCACTTGGACACACTGGCAAAGTTCTTGTAATTGCCAGCACCTCCAGTCACACTGTTTCGGGTTACCAGGGGACAGCGTAGTTATGCTGACACTGTAGCTGGTATGAAAAAAATCATGGATCCAATCCAACAGCAATGAAAATTTTCACCTCCTGCTCTACTCACAGAAACGTCTTTCACTTCCATTTATGTTGTTTCAGCTCATCCACAGACAAGCAGCAGCCACTGGATCAGCCATCAGATTGCTGCTACAAGTGCTGATGAGATAGAAATTGGGTGCTCTGATGCTAATATTTCTTTGGACAAGTGCACAGTAAGGAACTAAGAGATAAGTGGCTTTCTACTTCTACGTGGTTTCCCAGCTGTGGGGCAAGGTATGATACCACACACAAAACACGGCCCCATTTAGTTATGTTACAGGAGTCTCCCCCAAACAGATGAATGCAAAAAAGGAGGGGGCAACATGAAAAAATGCGACCGTGTTTTCACAATTTCCCATTTCCTTCTGTTCTCTGAAGAATCCCAGAGGCTCCGCAAGATAAATGGTCAGTATACATATTCAAACCTGACAGCTGATGTCAGATTTTTTAGGTTTACGTAAGAGCATGAGCTGCTTCCAACTCCTTGGACTCCAAGCTCACCACCTTTGCAATGACACCTCGCTGTCCCACAACATCAATAGTACTCATGCTCCTTCATCCTTCAGCGTTGAATTTCTGCTCCTCTCCTTAACAACAGCAGCCAAACTTCACGAAGCGGCTGCCTTTCCACACACAGCATGTAAAACAGTCCCACAGCCATTATTTTTCCCTTACAACCCCACTACTTACCTGTGAGAGGAGGAGAAGGTGGCACAGGACTTCATATCCAGTGAAGGGTCCGATAAATCCAACTCGAATATTTCTAGAGAAGCATTTGTACTGAAGGTTGCATCTAGCTGCTGAGCTGATGTACCTACAAAGGAGCACATGTGGCAGTGAGAAAGCCATGGTACACAAAAGAGCAACTACAAAAGTAGCACAAGGAGGGGCATAAAAACATCATCCTCGCAAAAACGACCATGAGATGGGGTCAGGTTTTTGGTATTTAGATGTAGTTCTACAAGTCTCCTGCCAATGATTCCCCCTTTGGGGGTTTCTTAACCAATATGAACAGGAAAAGCTTTGGGCAAGTGCCTCTCTCTCCCTGACGATGCACAGAAAATGGTCAAAGTCACAAATGAGCAGCAAGGGACACTGAACTAGCTGTTAGGACTGCTGTCACCTTAACCTGGCAGAAAGGAGAAGATAATTGCTGTCACTTGCAGAATGCAAAGCATGTTTTCACACACGGCACAGCTGGAGAACTCTACCAAAAGCACCGCACCACGTAGCCCACTCCAACCTTCAAGACATGAACTAACTCCTCCAACTTTCAATTACCACCACTTCACGGCAGCCACCGCACGTAGCCCTGCTAGCACACGCATCCCAGAAACTCACCTGTGGCCAGGTAAATGGGGTGCTGCTGGGCAGGGCTCCATGCCTGCATGGCAGTGCGCTCAATCTCCTTCAGCTTCATTTCGCTAGGAAATAACAACAAGAAAAGGAACAGTTACATAGAGCGGGGGAGACAGTGCCGCCACAGACTCAGGACTTGGTGGAAGCAGCCGGGTGACTGCTTTCCTAAAGACACCCCACAGCCAGCCAGCCAGGCTCTCACACACACGGGGGGGGAGAAGAAGGTTCTCTGCTGGCACGACACCGACCCGTAGAGGAAAGTGCAGGTTGCTGAACAGACCCTAACACGGACAAACCCGGGCAAAGCTTCACCTGCTCTGAAAAACCCCCTTCTCGCCGCAACAAGGCGCACACCGGG
>NW_010147352.1:0-588 GCF_000699245.1 Pterocles gutturalis | reverse complement strand
CCTTTGCTGGTGCCAACACTGTTTTCAGAAAGTAACCTTACTCAGTGACCTCCTACAGCATGAAAGCACAGCACACATAGCAGGTGGGGTTTACAAGGTCATGACACTATGTGCAGCACAAAGCATTTGATCCCCCTCTTTACGTATCTTTAATAAGAAGAAACATAATTGGAAAGCAGAGCATGGATTCAAAGGAGATCTATTACTGCTCCCTCTTTAACTCAATGTCTACCAAGACCTTTTCATTCGGAAAGTCTGTCCAGTTCAGGATGTGGCACACCTGGATGAATACGAGGACATGATGCATATCCAGTAGGTCTCATCTTTATTTGATACTATATGTGAATCCCACACTTTCCATGCTTACACCAGTCTTTCAAAATAGGTTAATTAAAATATTCTCATAACACCTTTTAAAAACTTACCTAGTTAAAACCACCCTTATTTAGAAATTCTTTCCAGTCATCACAAATGTCATGGTTAGGAGGCAGGAGCTTCCAAGGAGGATTCATGACTCCAAGTTAAATGCATAGGCTTCTTATGAGGTATAAAGAGTCTGTTGTCTAAGAATTACATCCACAAAAGGCA
>NW_010147351.1:277-486 GCF_000699245.1 Pterocles gutturalis | reverse complement strand
GCTGTACACATTTCTGGGGTGCTGTACGCATTTCTGGGGTGCTGTACACGTTTCTGGGGTGCTGTACACATTTCTGGGGCGCCGTACGCGTTTCTGGGGTGCTGTACGCGTTTCTGGGGTGCTGTACATGTCTCTGGGGTGCTGTACGCGTTTCTGGGGTGCTGTACGCATTTCTGGGGTGCTGGACATGTCTCTGGGGTGCTGGACGG
>NW_010147351.1:0-267 GCF_000699245.1 Pterocles gutturalis | reverse complement strand
CATGTTTCTGGGGTGCTGTACGTGTTTCTGGGGTGCTGTACGCGTTTCTGGGGTGCTGTGCATGTCTCTGGGGTGCTGTACACATTTCTGGGGTGCTGTACACATTTCTGGGGTGCTGTGCATGTCTCTGGGGTGCTGTCCGCGTTTCTGGGGTTCCTGGCGCGTTCCGGCCCCTTCAGCCCTGCCCGGCCCTTTCGGGGTGCGCTGCCGAACCGCAGCGGGGCTCCCGGCTGTGCCCCCGGGGCTCTGTCCCCTTTAGGGGGGCTG
>NW_010147350.1:0-594 GCF_000699245.1 Pterocles gutturalis | reverse complement strand
GGGTATTGGTGGATGAGAAGTTGAACATGGGCTGGCAGTGCGCTGGCAGCCAAGGGGTATTGGTGGATGAGAAGTTGAACATGGGCTGGCAGTGCGCTGGCAGCCAAGAGAGGTTCCACCCCTCTTAAGACTGGTTCTGGAGAAGCGCCTCAGGGTTCTCGACCAGAACTCAAGGCAGAGGCTGAGCTCTGCCATTACCAGCACTAGGCTACTGTTGGCGCCCCCGGTGCTGATCCAGCGCGCACGTTCCCCCTTTGTCGGGACGAGTCCCAGCTGCTCTTCTTGTGCTTTGCCCCTGAGGGACTGGATGCGGACAGAGAAGAGGAGACTCTCCTTGGCACGTTCATGTACGACGTGGAAAAAGAGGCCATGCAGACCTTCCCTCTGGAGGTACCGTCCATGCAGGGGGGACAGGATGCCAGGGAGCAAAAGTGGTTGCCCCATGGCAGGAAGAGGGGGAATGCTTGCGCCCTGGGCAGAGGGAGAAACACGGCCGGCTGGTGGCGAAAGTACCTTTTCTTTACAGAACGCGCCTCTTCCCAGAGCCTTGTCACCTGTCAAACTCCTGGTGAAGAGCAACTGGGGAAAGCCAGC
>NW_010147349.1:14681-15151 GCF_000699245.1 Pterocles gutturalis | reverse complement strand
AATCCTGGCCACCAGTGAAGACCGAGGTTCTGAGTCTAGTGCCCTGCATTTATACTTAATACTGTCATTTATGGCCAAGGAGTCAGATTTAGTTCCCTTACGGATTTTCTGAGGCGGCTAAGAGTGCACAAAGAGACAGCTGAGCGAAGATCCCTAATTGTGAGCTGACTGCACTACTCCATGTTCCTGATGCCTTAAGCTGACTTTTGCCCTTGGTGTAGCAAAGCCATGCTCCGGCATCCTCCCTTCTTGACAAATGTAGGGAATCTGAGAAAATTTTTGTTTTCAGTTATCAGTGTTACTTTGGTAACTGGATCCAGGACCATCTGAGCAAGGGATTGTGTATGTGACAAAGCAGTCCCTCATCTGCACAGCTCAGTTATCAGCAAAGTAAATGCTATTGGAACTCTTTCTCTTTAGTATTACTGGGTTTTTTCCTTGTATTTTATTTAGTAATTATTTATTCTGAT
>NW_010147349.1:0-14651 GCF_000699245.1 Pterocles gutturalis | reverse complement strand
TCCTCCTGTGGATCCATTTGCAAAAATCAGAGTGGATGACTGTGGAAAAACCAAGGGATGCTTCAGGTCAGTCTGAGATAAGAGTGCAGACACCTTTATGTTTGCAAATGCTGACTGATTGCATTGGAGACTTTGGTAAATGTTCCATATTGATCTTAATAAATGTTTATTATTTAAGAACATACTTTCCAATTATGGACTATATTATTTGAGGAAACCCAATTATTTAAGGTTGTACATCATCATTATGGACCTACAGTTATCTCATGTTTCTTGTATTTTCATGAAGCTCTTACAAAACCGGGACTAGGAAGGTCAACAGAGTAATACTGTGTGTAATTAATTGCTTGCTGTAATGTTTAAATACTATACATTCTTTCACTATAGCATAATATAATATGTTTTACTGCCATTACACCAACATGCATTCTTTTAGCTTTTTCTTGCAGAAACATAGTTAAGTTTTATAGCAGGAAATTGCAAGGAAAGGTTACATATATTTCCAATTCCATTTAGGTATGGTAAACCTGGATGCAATGCAGAGACTTGTGACTACTTTCTAAGTTACCGTAGAATAGGAGCTGATGTCGAATTTGAGTTGAGTGCCGATACTGATGGCTGGGTGGCAGTGGGATTTTCCTCAGACAAGAAAATGGTAAGACCCATATAGTTCATGTTGAAAATGTGCACATTTTACATACTAGGGTTTAAATAGTTTATATTTGATCTGTCAGAAACAGAACATATAAGGAAAAACTGACTTCCTGAAGACAAAGCACCTGTTTGGTAGCCAGTCTGGGTGTAGAAGCCAGGTCTGTTGCCTCACAGAAAACTGCCTCATCGTTCCTAACACGTCCTTCTTCTCTGAGAATTACAACAGTAATTTTGTTCAGCACAGAATCACAGAATGTTAGAGATTGGAAGGGACCTCAAAAGATCATCTAGTCCAATCCCCCTGCCGGAGCAGGAACACCTAGATCAGATCACACAGGAACGCATCCAGGCGGGCTTTGAATGTCTCCAGAGAAGGAGACTCCACAACCTCTCTGGGCAGCCTGTTCCAGTGCTCTGTCACCCTCACCGTGAAGAAGTTTTTTCTCATATTCAAGTGGAACCTCCTATGTTCCAACTTGCACTCATTGCCCCTTGTCCTATCACTGGATGTCACAGAGAAGAGCCTGGCTCCATCCTCCTGACACTCACCCTTTACGTATTTATAAACATTGATTAGGTCACCCCTCAGTCTCCTCTTTTCCAGGCTAAAGAGACCCAGCTCCCTCAGCCTTTCCTCATAAGGGAGATGCTCCATTCCCTTAATCATCTTTGTGGCTCTGCGCTGGAATCTCTCCAGCAGTTCCCTGTCCCTCTTGAGCTGAGGGGCCCAGTTCTTAACTTGTTTTTAACTTTTTGCCTTTTTATTAAAAAAGCCTTCAGGGGTAAGCCAATTCACCTGGAAACATCCTGTCACACTTTGTGTCAGTGTTACTTGCACAAAAGACACCTCAGAAATTAAATAGCAAATAATTTTATTCTTCAGTAAATCATCTCACTTTCAGTGATATAAATATAGCTTTCACCATTAAACTTTGGAAATATTTTTGATTTTTTAATACCTGTGTATTGTTCCAGGGAAGCCACAAATGACTGACAAAACTGCTCCTGCTAATTTAAACATACATGCTCTAGAAAGCAAACTTGTTAAGATTTCCTCCTCTATCTCTCCTGGATTTTATTGGATTTGATTTTATGCTGTATTTCTGTACTTTTTTGTTCAAAAGCTTCACTTTTTATTCTGTTTCTATCGGCAAAACACAAGCATACACTGTATGGACTTTAAAAAACCTGAGCAATAGATGACTAATGCAAACATGTTTTGTCTGTGATCTGTGGTAAAATGTTTAGGATTAAAATGCAGTTCATAATCATAGAAACATAGAATGGTTTGGGCTGGAAGGGACCTTAAGGATCATCTAGTCCCAACCCCCCTGCCATGGGCAAGACACCTCCCACCAGACCAGGTTGCTCAAAGCCTCATCCAGCCTGGCCTTGAACACCTCCAGGGATGGGGCATCCACAGCTTCCCTGGGCAACCTGTTCCAGTGTCTCACCACCCTCACAGTGAAAAATGTCTTCCTAATGTCTAGTCTAAATCTGTTTGTATGCAGAAACACTCCTGAGTATATAAAAGACCACTGAGCCTATGTCTTATATCACAAGTCAGGGTATAGGACTGGTTTTTTGTACAGTTGTAAGCAGCAGTCTGAAAAAAATAGAGACTTTAGAAGTCCTAAGCTATGAGCCAGAAAAGTCAGTGGCAAGACTCGCACTGGCTTAATAATTTTTTTATCAGACTCCAAATGAGAAATAGAAAGAACATGTGAGGGCAGGTGGTTTTCAGTCATTGCCATATGGTTCAATATGAAACTGTAAATAACACAATAATGCTGTCAGTCTTTTGTGTCATAAAGAACAGTTCACATCATAAGAAACTAATTGTGTTTAATGTTGTGAGGAATGTTTTTTCGGCCAGATTTGGGGAGGAGTTGGGATGCCTGGTAATGCAAGTACTCAACAGGGTTTTCAGAGCAGCTCAGCACCTTTAAGTATTTGGCCCCAAGCTATCAGAGATCATGTTACCAGTTTGTAACTCTGATATGCCTGCACCTCATCAGCCCCTTGGAAAGCACCCATTGCAGTTCAGCCTAGGCACACGGAGCAGCTTCTGGTAAGACGAATAAAGTATTTGTTTGCTTTCAGTTTTGCCGTGTATGTGTTCTAATGCCCATTAATCAGCTGAACTAAAACAACTAGCATTTGTCTTCCTCTCTTGTTCCCCTGCTGACTTGATGCTTTTTCGTAACTTCCAGAATGCTTTGGTGTCCTGGGATACGAAGGCTGTAATGGTGAAATGACTCTGGGTCAAAAGAACTTGGCTGTGAGAAGCAGGCTGTACCTTAGAGGCTCTAATCAAAACAGTGTGGCCTGGATAGCTACAGAAGTTCAGGAAAAAAAACTATTTTGTGTCTTCAGTAGATTTTTTTTTTAAGTCCTGTGACCTATTTCTTTGTCTCAAACAACATTATGCTTTTCCACGCATGGGCTTTTGTGCCTAGGTAGGATTTTATAATGTCATTCTATTAACTGAGGTTCAGAATGCTTTTTTTTTTCTTTCCTTTTAATTTTTTTTCTATATGTGAAAACAGCTCTATTTTTGCCTGTTTGTACTTAAGAATGAGGGATTTGTGCTCAGATATATAAAGACTAAACTTGGAAAATAAGTTATGGAAAGCAGGGGTAGGCTCTAGACAGAAGCTGGAAAGGTTGCCTGAAGCAGCAGCAGCAAGGTACAGAAACAGTTTGAGCATGTGTTTTACCTAGTCGACCGCTTTTCCCTCACTTCTAGCACATCTTTTACAAATCCACATGGCAATATTCCCAGAGAGCTGAACTGCACCCTCTTCCTCTCCTTTCCCTGTGACAAAGAACTGAGAGATGATCACGCTAGAAAGCACCGTGTCTATCATCAGCTTATCAGAAAGATTAGTATTGGAGAAGTAGGGCTTCTATTCGGTATAGCACCGCTACCTGTGGCAGTGGTGTTCACTCTAATGCCATCCATCCAGCTTGCACAGTGTTTTAATGGTTCTTGATCCTAAGGCTTCTATGAAATTGTACTCCTAAAATTAATGCTAATCCCTGAGTGATACAGTGCTCTACCACTTTGTCAGTGACCTTGAGTAACTGCTCTAGCAACTGTTTTAATATTTCTGCAAATGACCTCTGCAAACAATTGTCTCACACTTCCTTCTCTCTGTTGTTTCTTTGCTTAATTGTAATGCTTGGTGGCTGCTTATGGTATGTGAAGAAGCACATATTGATTATTCTTTTATTGTATCTTATGGTGTTCTCTGTTCTATTTGCTGAACATTTTTTGTTTTCTTTTAAGACATATAAAAAGTCATGTTCCTTGAGAAGATTAGACTGTAATTTATCCTATAACTTGCCAAGATTTAGTAGATTCACCTCCTCTGTTTTACTAAATTATATTAGATTTCTGTCCATGATTTGATGCAGTGGACTTTGTACACATCAAGGATTCAGGACTGCCAGCTTTTATGAAGCAGGATCCCAGGACTTCACAAATTATGAAAGAAAACAGCCTTCCACTGATTAATTGATTGTGTGATGTCAGGGTGAGACCATGTCTTACAAATATCTTCTAAATGTTAGGTAAAATAACTCTTCGAAAGATCTAAAAGAGAATTCAGAGATAGTAAGGGTATGTAAATACTACTATCCACTTTGTGCTGTTCAATCTGATTGAGTGACACATTGTCAAGGAAACAAATAGTTCTGTGTACGTAACTTAGAAAAAGGAAATGAGAGCCCCAGGTCCTGATTAGTTTTTAATGATTACAATTGTATAAATACATCAATAAATTTCTGACACTTTTGTTTTCCTTCTACCAATATGTTTTTACCGTGCAGGGAGGAGATGATGTCATGGCTTGTGTTCATGATGATAACGGAAGAGTCCGAATCCAGCACTTCTATAATGTCGGTCAGTGGGCTAAAGAAATCCAGAGAAATCCTGCTAGAGATGAAGAAGGGGTTTTTGAAAACAATCGCGTAACTTGTCGATTCAAGCGTCCTGTGTACGTTCCCCGAGAGGAAACCATTGTAGATCTGCACTTGAGTTGGTACTATCTGTTTGCTTGGGGTCCAGCAATTCAGGGTAAGTCAATTTCTATGCTTCTGACACAACTGGGGTGCCAAAATTGATAAATGTCTTTCAGTTACAATATTCTTACTAGACTCCCTTTTTTAAAATTAAGTAAAATTCTGGCAGCATGAGGCTTAAAACAGATAAAAAGGAAGACAGAATAAATAATAGTCCCACCTGTCATGTTTTCATGGCTATGTAGTTATTATTCCCACTTCCCAAAGATAAATTTAGGTAAGGATAATTCATAATTAGATGTTCTGCATTCCTTTGAAGGCTGTTTATTGTTTACTTGAATTTAATTTGTTTTATTCAGAAGTTTCATTTCGGAAAGTGGAGAAATGACCCTACTCACTTGGAGTGTAATACTGTATGGTCCTGTAGGTTTGAAAATTACTTGTCTTTCTACCTGTTTCTTTGGTAGAGTTACAGAAACAATGCATCTTATGTTATTTATTTCTGCCTTTACCATCTAAAGGTTCTATAACTCGTCATGATATAGACTCACCACCTGTATCAGAGCGTGTTGTCAGTATTTACAAGTATGAAGATATTTTCATGCCATCAGCTGCCTATCAGACCTTCTCTTCTCCATTCTGCTTGCTCCTCATTGTTGCACTGACCTTCTATTTATTGATGGGAACCCCGTGACTGACAGAAAATTGCAAGAATTTGTCAGTGGAAGTTTCTCAGGATGGACGGCTACACGGATGGACGATGTTTTTTTCTATTGGAATTTATATCACAGCACCATTATCATCTAGCTGCTTTTGAACATAGCTTCTCAGAAGAAAGAAATAACCATTTCCTTTGAGTGGCAGAGTGGTGACAAATAATTTAAGAATAATCAGTGAACACATAGGAGAATATTTTCCATGTTGTGACTACTTGCTTAAACAAAAGGAGACTCGTAAAATCAATGTGTGTTTGTGTGTGCGCGCGTGTGTATGTCTGCTTGGGAGGGGTGTCTGTATGTGTGTTTAGGAGAATTTAGTGATGGACATCTTATCAGATAACAAAATTGCCTTCCAAATTGCTCCCAAAAAGCAAATTTGGGAAAACATTATAGTGCTGTTTGGTACTTCTGGAGCAGACAGCACAACTCCAAGTGCAGTTTCTGAACTTAAGATCAGGATACCGACACAGCAGTATAAAATCTGCCCTGCAGTAATGGGCGGTTCTCCCCATTTTTTTTTTTTAATATTAAGGTTTACTTGCTCTTGTACTTTCCAAAACTAAGCTTGCATAATCAAACATTAACATTACTTTTTTTTTTTTTTTTAATGGAGAAGAGGTGATGAGTATCTTTGTAATCGTAGTGTTTCAACAGCCTTCTTGAAAGAAATGGCTACTTATTTTATGAGTGAGATACAGAGTTGTTTAAACAAGGGGAAGGGAGAATACAGTAAATTCTCCATCCATAGAAAAAGCAGATGTAAAACACACAGAATATAGAAGTTCCCAACAAGCCATAGGATGTCCTCCTAATAGATTAAATAAATTTTTCTCTTTTTATGAAAAAACAGTAATTTTGCTGCAGTTTTGTTAAACAGTTGTGTAGTAGTATGAATTAATCTGTTTTTCTGTGTTGTATGTCAGTATATCCTGTTCATGTTAAAGATGAGTATGAACAGCTGTTGTTAACTTAGAAAGAAATGGAAATTTAATTAAGATTATTTGTAAGGAAAGATACGGATTAATAAGAAGATCAGTATCTTTAGTCTCATCAAACCAATGCTAAAATGTAGTTACTGTGGGAAAAGATGAGCTAAAGAGGAAATACATTTCATTTTTTATCACCAATAAATATTACAAAGACGAATGCTAAATATTACAGAGATGGAAAGTGTCAAAATGTATTTAAAAACCACAGATTATTATGAAAAACTTTGAGTTCTTGTGGAGAATTCCCATTCTTCACGTAGTAGGAGGCGTATGACACATGTCTACATGTAGCAGTCAAATCTGCTTAGATAAGACTGCTCATTCACTTCCCAACTTGCATTAAAATTCTGTTTAAATTGAATTAAAATTCAAATTGTGCCAAAGTTCTATCTAATGTAGTACGCTTGAGGACTCTGTAACATAGGATCTAGTAAAGTATGTGATGGACCTCCTTTCTATTCTCATAGCTGCACAGAGTATAAAAAGATTAACTAGCTTTGTGGGGTTTGCATCATTATTCACAGACTGAAGTTTGTAGACTAATTTTTTTTTAGGCTTAGAATTCTTCAAATCTATGCTTAATATATATGTATTAGATTTGAAAATGAATTTATCTCCATCACAAACACTTGATCCCTATTTCAAAAGAAAGATTGCTTAGTAATATATCTTTTCATTGATGTCTTTAAGGATTTGTTCGCTTAAAATTGCTGGACTAGAGTTCAGGAGGTGGAAGAGAAATTCAGAAAGAAGTGAACATTAAAAGTGCATATAGTAGCTCTGTTTAGTATAAATCACTTCTCTCAAATTGGATAACCTACTCATCATTTGATGAAATCTACAGTGGAGGCCACTTAATAAGAAAGCTCAGCTTTGGTCCACAATGGCTGTAAAATTTAGCCTTAAGACTGGCTCGAGCAGAAAGCTGAAGCCTTAGGTAATGAATTTTATATTCAGCAACCAGGTGAAGTTAAGAAATCATTAGGGCAAATTCTTTCCCCTTTGTGCTAATTTGTAGGCAGCTAAGATAACTGCAGTTCCTTTTCAGAGATCACAGCTATTTACAGTTGCCTCAGGGTTGCTTTAGTTTATGGCCTTGTATTTACTGTTTTAGTTTCAGGCATTTACCTCATTACCCATTAAAGGGCTAATCTAATAATTGAAAGGAACTGAAGTAGGATAGAAACCCATTTTAGCTCCTCTTTTTTTCTTCAATACAGTGCTGGAGTTAGGATAGTCTAGCTGGACCCCAGCACAGAGGTATGTTAAAGGTGACAATAATAACACCAAGGTAAACATGCGATACCTGTAGAGCTGCTTTTCACTTACATAGCATTAGACATGTTTAAAGTTCAGGCTCTAAAGCAACAGCAGATTCAGAGCAGAGGCAGAGCTGCTTAAGGATATGTCTGCTGCCAAGTATGAACTGCTTCTGTCTTCAGCTGTACCCATGTCCTCAATTAGTGTAAAAAATAAGTTGGTTTTTTTTTTCTTTTTTAGGTTACTTGTAAGTGTGCTGTCTGATGTTTTTGTTGTGGTATTTTCCTTTTGTTGAAGTATTAGCAGAAATATGCACTTCTATAAAAAACTTTCACCCAAGCTTCAAAGTACTTAATTAGCACTAATTAAGTATTTCTAATCAAATGGGAGGAAATAAAAGTCCACAACAAGCAGCAAAATAATCTTTTCTTTGGCAATTCAACTGATGGTTGGGTTTAGCTGTATTGTTATTCACTGGTTAACCATTCCAAAATTTTGCATACTACTTCCTAGATATTAGTAAAGCCATAATTCTTGCTCTAAACACTTCGGAGGTAGCAGAAGTAAAATAGAAGACAGTTTGATGAAAGCTGAAAATAACTGTGGTAGATTAGAAGAAGGAGTTGGGGTAAGTTTGCTGTCTTGTGGCATTCTGTCTGAGAGCTGTTCTTCAGAGCAGGAAAAACAAGAACAGGAGATTCAAGCTGACAAAGGAGGTGTGAATGCCTCAAAATCAGTAGCTGAGAAGAAATATGAGAACAAAAAGGCCATAAGAGAAATGAAAAGGCTTTAATTTAGTGGCACTTAACTTTGTATGATACTTAGTAAGCCCTAATATTTGAGTGGGCATAGTAACTTGTCATGGAAGGTATTTTGGGTTTAATTTTTTTTTTCTTTTTGAAAAGCAGGATTGATCCCTGTTATACAAAGTTACTGCAAGCAACTTTCTTCAAAGTAATTTTTAAATGATTAGGACATTTCAAGTAGTTTGTTTGATTTCTCAAATTACCAGGTACCAACACCAACCAAATTAAAATGTCTCCCTCAGAAAAGGAGGCAGACGTTTTCTTCTCTAAATCAAATCACTTTTAGTTTCCTTATGGTGTCTGCTAGCAGGCAGCTGTTAAAGAACATATTTCCAAAGTGCTTTATTTTGAGAATTACTTGCTGCAGGGTGATCTAATGCAGAGGCATAGAGTTTGGAAAGTGCCTGTTTAGAGTATAGTGTCTTTGGAAATTTAACTTTGATTATGAATTAGAAAGATAGTAGTGGCAAAGACCTTAAGGTATTAATTAACATTCCTGAATATGTTCCTTCCATGCAGAACAAAATTGAGTTGTGACCATTGCTTGTTACATTAACCATATGGTCACCTTTTGCTCACTCTGTTCATCTTGTCTAGAATGTTTCATACTTAAAGCTTCTAAGTTAATTGTCAGAGAAATCAGCTGCTTATATTTGTGACAGTGCCTATTGCAAAGGGACCTTGGTTTTTTTTGACTGTAGTGTCTGACTGGTACCCCTCTACAAATAATAAGCTAGGCCTGAATTTACATTAATAATAAGAAGGATAGGAAAGAAAGAAAAACAAGCAGTGAGGACAGACTTTCAGAAAATAATTTTTTTCTTCACTGGAATCAAATAACCGTACTCCCAGGTGCTAATTGACACCCCAAACGCTTCCCCCCCACAAAAAAGCCTAGCTGATTTAATAATGTCATTGAATACTGGATGATGTTTTCTTCAGAATTCTGTTATTATAAGGGAAATACTCTGGGTTTGAAAGAGAACATATTGATGAGAAAAGTTTGAAATCCCTCTGTGTCCTTCTTGTCCTTCTTGATTGGTTTGGCAATACTTGGATAACAAGAAAATAAACCCTTGTGGTCTTTGTAATCTGAGGAAACCTCTAGATTGGGTTAGAAGTTGACAAAACTGTGTTTGGCATGGACATTTCCAGTCTTCAACACAGGGATTAGAGAATGACTGGAGTGTGGTGTACATCAGCAAGCCACCCAGGCAGTGGTCTTGAAGCTTGTTTGGGGCATCATATCCTGGGTCTGAAGCAAGAAGAAGAGCCCTGCAACTGCCTCCATGTACTCAATGACTACTGTGAAATGGAAATAACAAACAGCACAACCCATCCTACGCCAAATACATGTATCTTTTTTTGCCAAACTGTGGATGGTGTTTTTACTGTGAGTGTTTATGTCTATAGTTTTCCACCAAAAACTGCCATGCTCCTTGTCACTCCCCTATGTTCTGTCCCCGTTTCCACAGATGCCTTATGCTGTTTAGTGAGATGATCCTGAGAAGTCTTAGCCCAGCTGTGAAGAGAAGTTAGTGGGTAAGGAGGACTGGCAGACAGCTGTCTTCGTGATTATCCAGGTCACAGTTAGAGATCTGTGTCACTGATGATACTCCAGTTATCTGTAAGTAAATGACTGCTATAAGTTTAAGGGAAGATAGAGGTGCCCTATTTTTTGTCTGTCTTCTCCTTACTTTCCCATCCATCCAGTGTTTACAAAGAAGCAAATTATTCTCCTTTTAGAGAATAGACCCTCTGTCTGATGTCTTCTGGGTCCACTGGAAGTTTGAACCATGCCGTACTCTAGAGGCAGGATTAAAGCTTATATGCAAACTTCATAACTTTTATTAGCAGTTAAATTGTGGTTTGTGACTCCATGGTTTCATTGGCTTGCCACACTGATGTGTAGAAAGTGTACTTCCCCACTGCCTTTTATTTTTTAATAACATCTCCAAATAGTTTCCCCAAAGAAAAGTATTGGGTAATAGCTTTAGGAGAAGGAAATGTGTATTTCACAGTATTACAAAAGATCTAATATCATTCATTTTCAGAGATATCTATTGTGAGAGTGCTAATGTTTTGGATGAAGTATTACTGGTCTAAAGCCTTAGATTTATGATAGAACACATTTAACTAGTACAGTTGTTTTGGTGCTTCATGGAGCTCTGTATCTGCATAGCCAGCACATGAATTAGCATCCTCCATTTCAACCCTGACTCCACAGCGTGTAATGAATGGGTGGAGCAGTCTGCTTGAATGCTGTACAGTAAGGCATGAGGTGACCTCAAATACTTTGGGACAGAAGAGTTGGGAGACCGGTAGTAAGGCTCAATGATAAGGAAGGCCTAATGGTTTGGGCATACTTCCTCTTTTTGCATGAGTTTACATGTGGCAGAGCATGTCTGGCACTCTTAACACAAGCAATTACTTGATGTGAATAGAAGGAACAGAGTCCGGCTTCAATGAGAATTCAGCTTTTTTGTGGGTCCTACCTGTGTGAGGGCTGATGTGGGCACAAGGCCAGGCAATGCCTCAAGATGTGTACTCCCATGGAACTCCAAGGTAAGTGCTAGAGGCTTGATCTTGCCTTCAGAGGCATGAAAACCTGTCAAGACACTGTCTACAGGGTCAGCAGTCAGCTGCTGTGGAAGTACCTGCTCGCTGGCTGCTTTACAAACTACTCGCTTGTGGCAGTTTGAGTACTAAAAGATGGGGGCTCTAAATATTTTCTTAACAGCTTTCGTTGTATATTATCTATTTCCTCTAATTAAAATTTTGTTATCAGTATTTCTGTAGCAGTGTGTTAGGGCCTAATGCAGCTCTCCCACAGCCTGCCCAGCACAGCTACAGATCTAACTGGAAAGGTTTTAAAGAAAATCTCAATTTCCTGAGTATAAAAATTAATCAAAAGAAAGTTTGTGGTTTTGTTTTTTTTTTACCATATGTCAACTTTTCACCACATCTTTTTTTTTTTTTTTTTTTTTTTTTTTTTTTTTAATCTGGTTATTTCTGTGCCATTTATATGTCGAGGTATCTGATTTTTGCAGACAGAGTATCCAGGTCAACCTTCCTTTTCTAAGCCTGTTTTATTAGTATGAAATGATTACTTAGGTAACTTTTTTTTTTTTTAATTTTTACAGTGGGCTTGGTAAAATGATGTACTCTTGAACTTGGTTATTTAACTTAGCTAATTTAGGCTCAGATAGTGAGGCAAAACCAGTGTAATTTCTAAATGTCAAGGAGGATGTGTGCAGCTTGTGGAGTTGATAGGTGTGAAAAAACAGACTTAAAAGACATTACTTGCTTTGAAAATCTGTGATTTGAGTTGGCAATAGCAATGAATCTGCTGTAAGGAAAGGGGCATTTTTTTTTTCTTTAATTGCTAAGTAGTTTGAATTGCACCCACAAAATATTTCAAGTTGGAAGGGACCCATAAGGATCATTGAGTCCAACTGCCAGCTCCTTGCAGAAGTACCTAAACCATATGACTAAGAGTGTTGTCCAGACGCTCCTTGAACTCTGACAGGCTTGGTGCTGTGACCACTGCTCTGGGGAGCCTGTTCCAGTGAGCAACCACCCTCTCAGTGAAGAGCCTTTTCCTAATGTCCATTCTGAACTTTCCCTGCTGCAGCTTTGTAGTCACTCACAGCTGTTGCTTTTGCCCTACTTCTGTGTTTCCTATCTAAGTGGGAATGTTCTTTCAAACCTACATGAGGTCCCTGATATTTGTGTGTGATGTCCCCAGCCCTTATTTAGGCAGATACATTTTGTTAGCATATTTGAAGCATCATGAGTTCTGTTTAGGTTAAAACAGATGCCTGGTATGCCTTGGTATTTCTGATTAATATATCCCAAGGTCTGGTTTGCTTTTAACCTCTTTGCAAGTAAAACAGGCTGTCATAACTATGTTAACTCTTGCCACTTTGTTTTGTATTACATGAAGTGTAATGGTTGAAGCTGAAATGTCATCTCTACCTTTTGACTTTGTTCAGCGTTCTCGAGGCTAATACATAGATAAAACACAGAAATAAGCAACTTGTAACTATAGTGTTAAGTGGTGTTCTGCATTCTTTATGCGAGACTCTGTTCTGTATGCCAATACTCAGCATCCATGTGAAGTCAATGAGCATTTGGTCGGGTAGGAGCACCAAACTGGGGTTTTGTAGTCCAGAAGCAATCATCAAACTTCTTTTGTCTTTCTGCACTAGTCTTCTCAGAAAAATAATACTGAATGAATACATAATGGATTTATGGTGACTTACAGGACTACTTTACAATCAGTGCATGCCCTAAAATATTGCTTTGTAACATCTGTTTTATACTAAATGTTGGTGTTCAAGTGAGCAGTGTTAGCTATTTGACAGTGACAGACAACAATATTTATAAACCTGTTATAATAAATGCCTTTTTAGTCTAAGAAAATGTGTGGCATGGCATTTATAAAAGGGGGGAAAAAGGTCTCTGTGAGGCTAAAGAAGTTTCTGCTGCTGCGCTGTGTTAACAGTTCTTTCCTGTGCCATGGGCTTGAACTTACTACCCTGAGTCATTCCATTTAAATCAGTGAGGCTGCTCACAGTAGATGTGGCAGACTACATTTTTTTCTTTTTCACCATCAGAATCACACTGAAGCTGTAAATAAATGTTATCACCTGTATTAACCCAATTGTCACTTTCTGTAAGTAAATAGAACATAGAGGCTCCTGTGGTGACCTCTGTGCTGTGTTTTTGTAACTAATTTGATATAACTATAATCAAGTTGACAATATTACCAATTTGGGTGTTCTTTATCTACTGTCATCACTGCCCTGTTGCTTGGCCATACAGAGCAGCTCCTGAAGTGGTGAGAACAGGCTTTTGCAGAAGAAGATTAAATTGTATTAGAGATTGGGAACAGAGAGGAGGAACTTCCATAATATTCAGCAAGCAAAAGCAGCTGTAGAAGTATCTCAAACAGGGATGCTTCAGTTTCTGAGATCTCTCAGGTTTGAGCAGGTATTCTAGCTCCTTGCTGGTGGACCGAGAAGAATTGGCTCAAGGTACCAAGAAATGCATTGCTCTTACACAATGTGCTCTGTTTTTTGTTTATAGTATTGCTACTCTGTGGTTGCAGACTGCAAGAAAGGATGGGTCTCGTGTGTCAGCTACTTGTGCACTATCCAAGTGATTGTGATCAACAGAGGCCTTATACAGACTCAATAGAGGCTCTTAAATTATATTGTTTGTCTTGTGCTACGTAACATTTGATGGATGGGTAAGGCATTTTGTCACAAACGTAATGTGGCCAAAATATTCTTCTGCTACTCAGATCTCTGTAAATCGAATTCTTGTTCCATGTGCACAGCTACCATGTGGGCTAACCCTGCAACATAGTGCTCTGCATTTCGTTCATCCCATCTTACGGGTGCTGTGTTTTGCATGCTGGCCTACTGAGTGAACAGCTTTGTGTTGGTGCTATTCACTGCTCTGCTTTACTACTATGCATTTCATTCCCCATGTTAACTGAACAAGATTAATAGTCTTCTACATGAATCACTCAAGTATAACACTGCTGATAATACCATACACTTTAACAGAGATACTGAACAAAGTTGTTTCTGCAATAAAGTCAGTCACTGCTATAACCCCTGAATACAACCAGAGCTGGTGTTCCCAAGGGCTAGTTTTCATTTTCTCTTTACCATTGTTTTGTAAATGACATTGCATTTGGAATAGTCTAATCTTAGAAGTTGATCTGCATAAAAGACTAATTTTTCCTTTAGCCCAAAATACAAAGATATGTGGCAGCGACCTAAAGATACAAAATTTATATGTTCATGATGAACTTTAAAGATGACATTTTTTTCTTTGGCCCTGCTAGTATTGAAACTATAGTAGTTTGCGTTGGGTATTTTTCACTCATCTGAAGAGAATATTACTTTGTCATTAAACTGAGGTGAATTAATGAAGTGAGAACGCACAAATGTTCAGTAACACAGGTTAAAACAAGAATCAAAAAGTCTCTCAAGCAGGAGTAGAGTTATTTTCTAAATACACAGGCCAGTGCTGACACCTTGTGGCTTTGTTACTGAGTTATTTCATAGAATAGAATCATTAAAGTTGGAAAAGACCTCAAGGATCATCAAGTCTAACCATCAACCCGCACCACCTAACTCACTAAACCATGTCCCTAAGCACCACATCTACACGTTTCTTGA
>NW_010147348.1:0-1869 GCF_000699245.1 Pterocles gutturalis | reverse complement strand
TATTATTATTATTATTATTATTATTTTAACTCCCAAAATAAAAATAAGGAGAGAAACAATGGAGGACCTTGGGCTGGGCTGACCTCTGCCTGGCTTTGAAGAGGCGGCATCAAAAATGTAAATGAAATAATAGGTGATAAAACCAGTGAAGCCAGTGACAGGAGTAGGAGAGGGCAGATGGGATCAGAGCTTTGGGCCAGGCTGGTGCAATTAAGAGTGTGTTTTGCACGAAGCTGAGCAGGACACTGTAGGAGGGAGGCCAGAGAGGTGCAGCAATATGGAGAGATAAGATCCTGGAGCAGTGCTGGAGCTGTCTGGACAGAGAAGAGTAGGAGGCACCATAGAAATTTCCTGGGAGCTTATCACCGTGGGCCATCTTCTCCTCCTCTTTCACATCCACAGCAGACCTGATGCTGCAGGACTGTCCGAGCAGCTGCCCAGCCCTCGCCCATCCCTGCTGCCATCGGCACCACGGCTGCAAGACCCATCCCAGTGGCATGGGGGTCTCTGTCCTGATCCAGTTGGAAATACAGACCTCCAGAGATGTTCAGCTGCCTTAAAACAGAGCCAGAAAGAGGTGATAAATATCTTCAGACCAAGAAGTGGTCAACCCAGGCACTGAGAGCTGGTGGGGTTGGTGTCCAGCAGATACTGAATGTGGACATTTGTTGAGGTTGGCTTCAGTCCTTAATTCACGAACTCACGAAAAGGCATTTGTGCATTTATTTGTGCCTTTCCTGGTGGGAAAGGGCTGCTTGCTAAAAGCCAGCCCCAAGCGACGCATCGCATTCAGTCTCCAGAGGCAGAAGATGGGGCTGAAATCAAATCCACCCGCGTGGCCCCATATGGGCAAAGCCTGGCTGGTGGGAGGGAGCACCTCAGGTTAATGGGGGCCCTTTCCAGCAGAGCATTAACCCGTTGTTCAAAGCCAGGGCTGGCTTTTATCACCCTTAAACCAGCCCCTAACCCCATGAAAATGACCCCCTACAACTTACACCCAGGGCCAGGAAGCCCAGGTAAGGAGTCAGGTAGAAACTGGACTTAAAAAGAAAATCACCCCGGCAAGCGGGTGGTCATTGCTGATGGTTATTTAGTTATTGGTGTTTGGGAGGTGCTTCGTTTCGCAGAGTGAATCTCCATGTGGGTTCTACATTCAGATATTCACCTCACACCGCTCTCATATCATTGCTGTTGTCTGGTTTGTTTTTTTTTTTTCCTCCAACTGCTATTAAAGTTACTATTTGATAGGAGAACAAAAGACAAATAGGAATCGTTGGTGCAAAACCTCGCCATCTAAGCATGATCTTTCTGGACGAGGAACTCTAAGCCCCCTGATCTGTGTGATATTTAGTTTGGGTATAATAATATCTGCTACAGTTATTATTACCTATATTACAAAGATCTCAAAAAAAAAAAAAAAAAGAAAAAAAAAGGGGAGAGATTGCACACGTGCCGACTAGTTTCTCTGTTAGGAGGAGGGAAAAAAAAAGAATAAAAGTTTAATAAACGTGTGCTGTGTTGTGGATGACTTTGTGGCGACCTTTGTTGCAAATGGCCTATGCATGCGGAATAATGGTCTCCGTGCAGAGAGGGAAATGGCTTAGTGCTATCATCGTTGCCTCGGTAACCATCAGAGTCTCCATCTAGCAGAGAGAAATGAGTTATGAAAAGGCTTGAGTGAAGAAGGGATTAACACATGATCCCAGGGACAGCATGTCAATCAAAATCAGCGGAGAAATTACACTGCTTTATTTGAGAATGGCTCCGGAAACGCAACCTTCGTGGGTGTATGTATGTGGATGTATGCAGGCATGATGGGGAGATGTATTGCTCAGAGCCTAGTATGGAATATATATATTTATATATATA
>NW_010147347.1:3706-4294 GCF_000699245.1 Pterocles gutturalis | reverse complement strand
GGAGGCTGTGTCTCAAACCAGCGCTGGTCTCTGTGTGTTTATAAACGCGTTCGTCCAAAGCATTTGGGTGTCATTCCAGATTCGCTCCGCTAAGAGCCGGGATTTTGTGTGAACCCGCTTCTGGCAGGGCAGAGCCTCAAAACTCTCCGCAGCAGATGCTGGTGACCTGTTACACCAGCCCTGTACTTGCAGATGGATTTCACACTTCTCATGTGACCTAAGACTTGATACTAATTTTCTGCACAAACATTTTGGGTTTGTTTTCACATGTAGGTATTAGTTTCAGGGAATCCTTCGGAGAGCATAGCTCCATTTTCACTAGGTCGATATTAAAACAAATTTAATAAACCAAATGCGGTACAAACCCTTACAGGTTTGCTCTGCTTTTCAGAGATGCCATCAGTGCCCAAATATAAAGTGACAAGTTTGGGGCCCATGTCTTTTATCCTTCCTCTCGCAGCTCACAAACCTTATTCAGACAAGTCATCTGTTGTCTCCGATGGCGCTCAAAAGGATTGCGGGATCAGGCGCTTCACTACCAAGATCAACACCACCATTTCACTCATCTCTGTCTTTTAATCCGAGAAA
>NW_010147347.1:0-3675 GCF_000699245.1 Pterocles gutturalis | reverse complement strand
ATTCCTGCTTTAATGATACTTCTTCCCCTTTACAACTGATACAACAGTGCTCTAAAAAGCATGACAGCAGGCTCAAGTTATATATCCTTAATACCAATTTTTAATTAGATTCCTTATCCCCAGCTGAAGTGGCTTTTCCTTCCCCCTTCATTCAGAATACTTAATCCTAACAGTCCTTGAGCATATTTGATGTTAAATGTATCATTTTACATTGAACCATTTTCATCTAGTACTTTGAACAACTCCTGTTTCCTGGTGATACTAGTTTGCAAGCGTTGAACATGTATTTTAGCATCTAAGAGTGCAACCACAATAAATAATAATTTTATTTTAAGAGGTATCACAAGCTAAAAAGGAGGACTTCATCCCAAAGATTAAAGTCTAATAGTTAAAAGCATCAGTGCAAAAAGTAACAAAAACACAGGCTTTATAAATTTGAGGTATTTCAATACTTCTAATAATACTATTGGCCTCCATTAGAAAACGGTGAACTCCAAAAATGCTCCATTTTTCTGTTTGCGTACTTTTTAACCGTCACCTTCAAAAAGGACAAACTTACCCCCAAATATATGGTATATTTAATCTTACACTATTTGGTAACTACCAGAAGGGCAGATTTTTGATAAAAATGAAGTTAGCCGTTGCCTATCGCAGCTGGCTTCTGTGGCAGAGCAAACTAGCAGACATAAAGCACTTGTAAAAAATACACAGTACCGGATCAATGTACCTTTTATTCCTTTACTGCTTCGGCATGTCATAGAGGCTGGATTACTCCCTTTGCAAACGTGTATTTTTAAACACTTTATCTGCTTACTTATTTCGCACACCAACAAGTAAAAAAAGTTTTCTAACCCCCAACACATTTGTATGGCAATTAAAGTCAACTACAATTAACACAATCTGTTGGAATTAATCATGATACCTGATGTCAGTTTACTTTTTTAAGCAGAAATCTGGTCTTTGCAATCAAAACATTTATGTATTTGAGAAATATCTTAACTCTCATTATCTTGAAATTCATAAACGTGCTGCATGGTGCGTAGGTTGGCTTGCCCACAGCATATTCAGCAGTGATTTATGAGGTGGAACTGCCTAAAATGCAAGCCTTGAAGTTTCTAACTCTCAACCTTTCTCTTTCCCCCCCTCTGTCTCTCTTCTCTCACTTCCTGACATTTGTTTTGGGAAGATATTTGCCAAAGTTCCACTGTAAAACGGTATTTTCTAATATCAAGTCATGTTGCATCAGTCAAGTTATATTATGTCACTTCAAACACGCAAAATGATGTTACCTCCCTGACATAACCTGACGTGATGCCACAACACATCAAGTCAAAAACATTATTACTGTTGTTATTTTTCAGTCTGCCCCTTCATCCTCAATGATATCTGTAAAGACCACAGAGAAGTATTATTGCACCTCTACTACTTCTCTTGGCACCATGGAGTGTGCTTGCCAAGGAAGCTTTTCACTCACAAAGCCGCAGAGCGGTTATTAGACTTCCCAGGTGACGCTGGTGTCACACCAGGGCTAGCATGCATCCCTAAGGCACCGTGACAGCCCTGATCCGGGGGCTGGGAGAGCAGGCAGCTGCCTCCAAGGCCATGGCCCAGCTTGCCAAGTAGCCTCCAGGGATGCAAAAGCAAGGAGCACATTGCAACCCCTACCTACGAGGTGGCAAGTGTCCTCCTTGCGATGCACCGGGACTACTGGGGACACACACACACGTTTCTCAAATCCTGCCTTCTCCACACAGTAATAACTATGAATATCCCCACTGCTGGCAGAGACCTCAAAAGAAGAAAACCCCTCAACAAAACCCCTGCATGGCAAAGCCTCTTAAAATCAGAGGGAGAATTGGGTACTAGCAACAATGCCAGGATTTTTAGATGGTAAAAATCAGACTGGAAAGGAGAAAGGGAGAAAAAAAAAAGGCCATTTACAGGAGTAAAATAGACCCATTTTTATTAACAAGCTTATTCAAGCTTGATGCCAAAATGAATTGGTTTAGTTAGCAGAAGCTTCCATTTCAGTCCATTTGTAACCTATGCAGGTCCAGCATCCCCTTTTAACATTCACAGATGAGCAGGCAAGTGGAGCCCATTTGAATCAGGCAGAAAGAAACATACAAAGGTAAAATAACCTCTTCATAAAAAAGAGTTTCTTCTCCCAATCTCACCTCCTCTCCCCAACTTCTCCAGTGCACTTTAAAAAGTGAGCGTAATTTCTCCCCAAGCATAACTACTCCACCAGCAGCACAGGAGATTCCCAGGCACTACTGCAGTTTGTTGCTCTCATCTCCGCATCCCTCTCATCAGGGGTTTGTTTCCTACTTTACTCCTTTTTAAGTGCACCCCGCACTAATTTCCTCTTTACCTCTACCATCGCCACCATTATTCCCTTTTATACAGCCGCTCATCGGATCTCCTGGAAGGAGGCTGTTGAGAGCTGTCTGGATAATCAATGGTTCCAGTTTCATTTCCTTACACCACCATCACGCTGGCCCCCAGCTCCTTGTGTTTAATGAGTACGTCTGCGACACTTGAAAGAACCCAAACACCCCTATTAGGAAACCCTCTTCAGATCTCAGTTTTCCCTCCCAGCTCACCTGTGCCTCTCGCTCCTGCAATGGAGGCAGCATCCTGCTGTTAGCCCGTCAATCAGATTGAAACAGATACGGGTTGGCAGGCACCCCCTGACAGAGAGCCACCGGGATTAAGACATCACCCAGTTATTGTTATTATTAAAGGGTATTAATAGAAATGTGAAAAGCCTTCCCTCCCTTTTCCTCCAACCGTCAAGCAAAACTCAGGGGACTCTTGCAATGCACATCACCCCCAAAAGTGAGGTCAGAGAGGAACACAAACCTCGTTCCACATACATACACCAGTAAGAAATTACACTTGCTTAATTCCTCTGTCATTACTTAACCCTTTTACCTTTGTGCACAGGGCATGAGGGATGCGAGAAAAGTCTTTCTACTGCTATCTCTTGCTGACCAGTTAGATAAGTTCATTCCCTCTTCACCAACACGCACGCTTTCGACTTGAGCATTATAGACCCCATTAATAACACTACATCGGGTTACTTCAGAGGGCTTCAAGAAATTGGAGGAAGAAAAGACGCTGGGAGAGGGATTCTTGGCCCAGAGGCATGTGACGAGTTTGCAGCGAGCTCCCTCCCCACGCACCTCTCCGGGGCAGCGAGCATTTAACCTTCCAGCTGTCCGCGCTTCGGCCCCCTCCCACACAGCCGGATTGCACAAGCGACCCCGCAATTTCTCTTCGTGCCCCAATCTGACTCCACGGTGTCATGGCAGGCGGGCTCGCACCTTTCTGAAGCAGAAACTCCAGATCAAAAGAAAAGGCAAGAGGGGAGGAAAAAGAGGTAGAGAAACAGGAAAAACCCCCAAACCAAACCAGCAAAGGCAAGCATCCCCCACTTGCCTCTTTTGCCTGGTACCCACTTTTTTCCGAGTTGAAGCCCCCCCGCCAGCCTAGCGGAGAGACATTTTATGGCAATTTACACAATGATGAAAGGCAGCACCGACCGCAACGGGAGCGCGGGGCGGCATTTCGGCACGCCACGGCCTCGGGTGCCACCGAAGTTGGCCCGGTGGTGACACACGCCAAGGCCACCAGACCTGATGGCGGGCCCGGTGGCGGGGCTGAAGGCGT
>NW_010147346.1:0-200 GCF_000699245.1 Pterocles gutturalis | reverse complement strand
TGGGGCTTTTTCACCCCATTTTCGTGGTTTTTTCGCCTCATTTTCACATTTCCGTTCCGTGTCCCTATTTTCAACCAATTTTGGGACTTTCTGTCCTGTTTTTGCCTTTTTTTACCCCATTTTGACTTTTTTTTGCCCCATTTTTGCCCTTTTTCGCCCCATTTTTGGAGCTTTTCTCCACCATTCTGGGGGTACTCCCC
>NW_010147345.1:0-1117 GCF_000699245.1 Pterocles gutturalis | reverse complement strand
CTCCCAGTGCCATCCCAGTGCTCAAAGTAGGCAACAGAGCACTCCCAGTGCCACGCCACTGCTCCCAATAACCCACAAAGCCCTCCCAGTGCCATCCCAGTGCTCAAAGTAGGCAACAGAGCACTCCCAGTGCCACGCCACTGCTCCCAATAACCCACAAAGCCCTCCCAGTGCCATCCCAGTGCTCAAAGTAGGCAACAGAGCACTCCCAGTGCCACGCCACTGCTCCCAATAACCCACAAAGCCCTCCCAGTGCCATCCCAGTGCTCAAAGTAGGCAACAGAGCACTCCCAGTGCCACGCCACTGCTCCCAATAACCCACAAAGCCCTCCCAGTGCCATCCCAGTGCTCCCAGTAACCCCCAGAGCCCTCCCAGTGCAATCCCAGTGCTCCAGGTAACCCTCAGAACCCTTCCAGTGCCATCCCAGAGCTCCCAGTAGGCACCAGAGCACTCCCAGTGTCATCCCATTGCTCCCAGTAACCCCCAGAGCCCTCCCAGTGCCATCCCAGTGCTCCCAGGAGGCACCAGAGCAGTCCAAGTGCCATCCTAGTGCTCAAAGCAAGCCCCAGAGCCATCCCAATGCAATCCGAGGGCTCCCAGTGACCGCCCAGAGCCCTCCCAGTGCAATCCCAGTGCTCCAGGTAACCCTCAGACCCCTTCCAGTGCCATCCCAGTGCTCCCAGGAGGCACCAGAGCAGTCCAAGTGCCATCCTAGTGCTCAAAGCAAGCCCCAGAGCCATCCCAATGCAATCCGAGGGCTCCCAGTGACCGCCCAGAGCCCTCCCAGTGCAATCCCAGTGCTCCAGGTAACCCTCAGACCCCTTCCAGTGCCATCCCAGTGCTCCCAGGAGGCACCAGAGCAGTCCAAGTGCCATCCTAGTGCTCAAAGCAAGCCCCAGAGCCATCCCAATGCAATCCGAGGGCTCCCAGTGACCGCCCAGAGCCCTCCCAGTGCAATCCCAGTGCTCCAGGTAACCCTCAGACCCCTTCCAGTGCCATCCCAGTGCTCCCAGGAGGCACCAGAGCAGTCCAAGTGCCATCCTAGTGCTCAAAGCAAGCCCCAGAGCCATCCCAATGCAATCCGAGGGCTCCCAGTGACCGCCCAGAGCCCTCCCA
>NW_010147344.1:1575-1993 GCF_000699245.1 Pterocles gutturalis | reverse complement strand
GAGGGCCAGGCGGGGACGGGAGGGCGCCTGTCCCAGTGTCCGGGCCACCGTGCACCAGTTTAACCAGTTGGCCGGGGCTGTGGTGCGCTCCTGCCTGGGGGGCGCGGGGCTGCGGCCCCCCCAGCGCGCCCGCCTGCTGGAGACCTGGATCCGCGTCGCCCAGGTGACACATGCGGTGACACTGGTGACACGGGTGGCGGGTGACACCGTTGACATGGGGTGACACCAGTGACACCAGTGACATGGGTGGCGCCGGTGACATGGGTGACGCTGGTGACATGGGGTGACACTGGTGACACTTCTGACATGGGTGACACTGGTGATGGGTGACACGGGTGACATGGGTGACACGGGGTGACACTGGTGACGGGGGACACTGGTGACACAGGGGACATGGGGTGGCACTGGGGACAGGGGG
>NW_010147344.1:0-1402 GCF_000699245.1 Pterocles gutturalis | reverse complement strand
GCGAGTGACACGGGTGACATGGGTGACACGGGTGACACAGGTGACATGGGGTGACACTGGTGACATGGGTGACACTGGTGACACAGGTGACATGGGTGACATGGGGTGACACTGGTGACATGGGTGACACTGCTGACATGGGTGACCCTGGTGACATGGGTGACACCGGTGACATGGGGTGACACTGGTGATGGGTGACACTAGTGACATGGGTGACACCAGTGACATGGGTGACACCGGTGATGGGTGACACTGGTGATATGGGTGACACCAGTGACATGGGGTGCCACTGGTGACAGGTGACACTAGGGACACGGGTGACACGGGTGACACGGGTGACATGGGGTGACATGGGTGACACAGGTGACATGGGTGACATGGGGTGACACTGGTGACATGGGTGACACTGCTGACATGGGTGACCCTGGTGACATGGGTGACACCGGTGACATGGGGTGACACTGGTGATGGGTGACACTAGTGACATGGGTGACACCAGTGACATGGGGGTGACACTGGTGACATGGGTGACACTGCTGACATGGGTGACCCTGGTGACATGGGTGACACCGGTGACATGGGGTGACACTGGTGATGGGTGACACTAGTGACATGGGTGACACCAGTGACATGGGTGACACAGGTGATGGGTGACATGGGGTGACACTGGTGACATGAGGTGACACTGGTGACATGGGGTGACAGGTGACATGGGTGACACTGGTGACATGGGTGACATGGGTGGCGGGTGACACAGGTGACACGGGGGACATGGGTGACACGGGTGACACAGGTGACATGGGGTGACACTGGTGACATGGGTGACACTGGTGACACAGGTGACATGGACGGCGGTGGCATGGGGTGACACTGGTGATGGGTGACACTAGTGACATGGGTGACACCAGTGACATGGGTGACACCGGTGATGGGTGACACTGGTGACATGGGCTGACACTGGTGACAGGTGACACCAGTGACATGGGGTGACACTGGTGACAGGTGACACGGGTGACAGGTGACACTGGTGACACAGATGACGTGGGTGACACCAGTGACATGGGGTGACACGGGTGACATGGTTAACATGGGTGGCGGGTGACATGGGTGACACAGGTGACACAGGGCAGGGGGGGAACACTGGTCCTGCTGGGATGGGGAGGGTGGGGTGGGCAGAGGTGGCACCACGGAGGTGACATCAGGGAGGTGACATCAAGGAGGGGTCTCGATGGGGTGGGGTCAGTGGAGGTGACACCGTGGAGGTGACCCCATGGAGGTGGCACCATAGAGATGTCCCCATGGAGGTGTCCCCATGGAGGTGGCACTGTACGGATGTCCCCATGGAGGTGTCCCTGTGGAGGTGTCCCCATGGAGGTGTCCCCGTGGTGGTGGCCCCGTGGTG
>NW_010147343.1:0-7553 GCF_000699245.1 Pterocles gutturalis | reverse complement strand
CGTCCCCGGAGGAGCCCGAGACCCTCAGCCAGCGCCTTGGACAATGTTTTTATTGATTACAGCTCGGGACTCCTGGTGTACACTGGAATGTGCTCTATGCCCCCAGCCAGCACCCAACGGGGTTCCAAAAGTGGGGGTCTGGGCTCAGTTTTATCATCCTCCAATGAATTTAAGAGAAAAAAAGCTCCTGGGGTGTTTGAGCTAACCTCGGCTCCGTTTTAAAATCATACAGACAAGCAACTCTCCAAACAGACCGAGTTAACAGGATCTGTCACCTACTTCGCTAGGGAAGGGGGTTTGCTCTTCCGCCCCCCGGGACAGGGATCTATCGGGCTTTATTTATTTCCTCGCGGGTGCTGCTGATGGAGGAGAGACTGCAAAGTTCTTTGGCAGGAGACCCCAGGGGAACCGAGACGTACTCTGCTCACAGAGACTCTCAGGAGCACAGCACACAGTGCCCTAAAGGGCGTTTGCTTTCCATCTGTGCTCCCCACAGGCGAGATGAGATTTGGGGGAGCACAGCTCTGAGATGAGGCCAGGAACACTTGTGGGGCAGCGGGAGGAGGAACCGCACAGGGAGGGCAGCCGCCACGCACTCGCCACGCACTCGGGTCAGCCCAGTACATTTTCTAGAAATCAGTTTCCTTCTCCGTCCCCAGGCGCTAACAACAGGAGTGTGGGACAGGTCCTGACACAGATGCACGGAGTAACTCTGGCTCCACGGCAGCTGGCACTGAAGCAGGCAAAGCCTTCAACCCCCCGCAACACCGAAAGGGCCCCGGGAAGGATAAACAGCTGGTTCTAACCCAATTAAACCGCCTCCAAAGCCCGGCCCAAACCCAGCTGCAGCAGAGAGCCCAGGACCGTTGCTTTGGGATGCTCTTCCCCCTGCAGCAGGAGTTTGAGCATCCTGAGCCGCCGCCTGCGCTGCCTCAGAGCCCTTTCAGAGGCAGAGACGGGAGCCCAGGTTGGGGGCCGGAGAGACAGCAGCAACCATGGGGGGCAAAGGGACCACAAATCCCTCCTCCCCCCCCAGGCACCGGCCACAAACCCCCCCCTTTCAAACCGGGGCCAGCTTGCTCTGCTCTCCCTGGATGAAGGATCCAGGGAAGCCAGGAGCCCCCACACGTCATCATAATGCCTGCTTTCATCAACGGAAAGGAGAGTTGAAGGCCGAGGAGAAATTAAAACGGCAGCACCAACAACGGAACAGCGCGGGACGCTTCAGAAAGGAAGAGAACGATGTCTGGTGGGCTCCGGGACTGAGTGCTAATCGTCTTCAGGTGAAAAGGGGACGTGTCAAAGCCAGGTTCTTTGCAGAGGTCTTTTCTGCCAGTCAGTAAAAATCTGCCAAAGAAATTTGTAGCCTTTCCCCCCATGAGCATGTCAATTCTCTGCCAAAAATGTCTGTGACCCGTGAACGCTGCAGGTGGCAGGCAGAGCCACGTGTCTTTGCAGAGAGGGGGCTGTGGCGTTCCCAACACTCAGAATAAACTTCGGCCTCTTTTTTTTTTTAATTTAAAAATTTCTTCCTTTGTGATTCCCCACGGCTGGCATTACAGGATTTCATACTTGTCCACCAGGAAGGTGGTTTCAGTGGAAAACCTCACAGGGCTGTTCCCCTCTACCTGGGTCACTTTGGTAACCTGTGGAGACAAGGGGCAGAGTCAATGCGGCACCCAACGCCGCTCCCCACCACAGCGACGCGGCGCTTTCTGACACCGAGGCGGTCACCAGGACTGAATCGACCCAGCGCTTTCGAACCACAAGCCACCCCTCAACGGAAGATTTTTGTTCTCAGGAAACCTGAAAACAGGGGAATGATTTTCTGTGGTGTGTCCCTGCTGACAGCAGCCTGCGAGGAGTCACTCGCTGCAGTCCAGCAGGGACAGACAGACAGACAGACCTACACCAAGAAGGGTTTTGTTTTGGAAGGCTGATGGATTCTCTAACGCAAGTCTGAAGGGAGCTAATGATTACTTGGAGGCATGAAGGAACTACCAAAAGCGCAGGCAAGCTCTGGGATGCTGATGCAGCCTGTGCTGCCCACTGGCTCTCCTGAATCCAGTGAACACAGAGGCAACGTAAGGCCCCAAAGCCTTCGCTCACACACCACGGCACAGCCGTTTTCAGCCAGCGCTCGAAAGAGTGACACCGTGCCTGCAGAGCAACGGCAGCAACCGTACCTGTATGTTGCAATAGTTCTTTTTGGAGATGAAGGAGACTTGCACGGGGAAGAAGTCGTTTGGCTGCCCCGCTATGCTGAACTCCAGGCTGCCGCTCTTGTTTTTGGCATCTATCACTGGCAGGCACCACTCGAGGAGGTTTCTCCGGCTGTCGTGGCGATACTCACCATCGATCTCCCCAATCACTGGGGCGCCGACGCCAGACCTAGAGCAGGCAACAAGAAGATACAATAGCTCACCTGCACAGAGCCAAGGAAACGCTCGTCGAGCCCGTCGGTGAGGCCAGACTGTGAATCAGAGAGGGGCAGGAACCAACGGGACCCAGAACGGCACTCATTAGAGCTGCCCAGACAAGGAGTGTTACTTACGGCAACGGGATGGTGATGACCACATCGTTCAGCTCTAGGCTCTCCTCTTGCAACTCGTATTCGATGTTAACGTCGCAGCTGTTCCCACTTTCCGACGGCCAGCAGTTAACTGAGGGCACAGAAACAGCGTGCTGAGCCGTACTGGCTTTCTCGGTGAAACAGGCTCTCAAAAGACAACGCGCTTCAAAAAGCGCAGCAAAGACATTCCGACTGGAAGAACAGCTTTTTGTTTTCTTTGAGAGCATTACAGAAAATGCACACTGCCCAGAACAACGGGCACTATCCCATGGACGACACACGGTACCTCCAACACCTCCCGACGCACGATGCTCTGGAGCCAGCCCAGCCACTGCACGATGGGCTACGAGCCGGCAGCCCAGGGACGACCGTCAGCCTCTCCCGCCCGAGCCCCCGATGCATGCTGGGACTCACTTGTCAGTGGAATGAAGGACTCCTCCGTGGTCTGCAGCCTCCACTTCAGCACACCCACGTCGCTATTGATAGGGAATGACTTCTCGGGGTTCTTCAAACCGATCTGCGATTCTGCGGTGAAGAGCTTCTTGTCCACGTTGGGGTGAGTCTGGAAGGGGAACACACGCCCAGGCTGTCACTCTGAGCCCAGAGAACAGCAAGGCACAACCTGGAGAACAACTTTAATGACTCTTAAAATCTCAAAGACCGTTCCAGAGACCCATGGTGGACATTTCTCCTGAAGAATAAACAACCTGCCACTGCTGGGAAGAACACCCTGAAACCACAGAAATATGACTTCCCTCAGCAACCTTAAAGCGTATTTGTGACGGCAGCCAAACGCCACTGAAATATTCTCTCCTCACGACAGCAAGCGTAAGCGGCTTTTCAGGAGCTGAAGATTTCTGCAAGTTAATGTTCAAGTTACACTAGAAAGACAGGCGGCGGCGCTGGGTTTGGTCTTGCCTTCTGTCTGCAGCAGCGCACACGGGAGCATCGTTAGGAACTCGCTTGGGAGATGTGCCGATAAGGAACCTGCTGCTGTGTAAGCAGAGCTGCAGCTGGCGACGTACAGAACAGCTCTTGGTGAGAAGAAGGAGGGAGCTGAAGAGCGTTATCAAAGCATCGTGAGCTGTGCCTCAGTAAGGTCACACAAAGAGGGAGAAAGGGGAGGACAGATCTCTAAGAATCTCCTGAGCTGCTGTTGCAGACTGCAGCCAACGGCTCCGCCTCCAGGAACTCTCTCGGAGGCAGCAGTGACAGGCGGAACCCAAGCCGTCCAGATAATTAACTCCTCACTGGCACAGTAACTTAATTGGAATACTCCTGCTCACCAACTAAAACATCCCACAAATGAGCACCGAGCCACACAGCAGGCTGCTGCAAAGTCCAGGCGGGATCAGATGGCACACCACCACGTGTCACTGGACAGAGGAGGCTCTCAGGGCAGGAAGATAAGCGCACGAGATGAGATTGCTCAAGTGAACTTCAATCTTCTGAGCGTGAGCTGGCCCTGCCTTTATGCTGCAGTAACATCTGCAGTGACTACTCCCACTTTCAATGCATTTGCCGAGAAGGCTTAGACAGCAACACAGGACAGTAACACACTCAAGTGATGCCAAAAGGTTACCCCAGAGTACAGCAAAAGCACGTTCAACAGCACGCGACACCAGAGAGGCTTTACCTGTAGCTGCACTCCCCTCTTGTCTTCATTTTCTACGTGCAGGCGAATCCGTGCAAACTTCTCATCGGAAATGTGCAGCATGATCATGCCGTGCAGCTCCATGTTCTGCAACCCTCCATCACGGCCACAGGTCAAGGAAATTTTCTCCTCTATCTTCATGTGCACACTAGACAGACAGAAAAAAACCCAAAAGTGTCTCAACTCCTGTTTGGCATCTAACAGGCAAGATAAGAGATGAGCACACCGCAAGGACAGGCTACGTAAAACCAGGAGGTGCTCCCAGGAGCGTGATGGCCCCAAACAGAATCACACGGACGGCACAGCAGATGCTGATTTCACTCCAACCGGTTAACTCAGGGACATGCAGCTCTACTACAGACAGGAGTCTGTGAGAGCCGGCAGCCCACACACACCGCACTAACACGGGCATACATTCCATTTGAGTTAAGGTGACTCCTCATCAAACCAGCTCTCCGCTGTTTCGCTGCTGTGCTTTCACAGATTTTGCCTGCCACCTCTTAAAATTAACAAGCCTAGCGAGTACACAGGAGCTGAACAGCACGAAAAAGCCTGTTCTGAGAACTAAAAAGGAAGCTAGCTCCGAAGTGACCCGTGCACCGCCAAGAGAGCTGTGAGGAGAGCGCTCTCCAAGCAACGGCAACGCTTACCTCTCCATGTTCACAGGAGGAGCAAGAACTTTGGCTGCTTCCGTAGAGCGCTTGCCTACAGAAGTCATGATATTTTCTCCTTCTGACTTCAGCTTGTCCACAAAGTTGTCCACCTCCTTCCCCTTCGCACCAAGTTTCAAGGCTTTACTGGGACCTGAAGGCCTAAACAAAAGGCATAAGAATTTCCACGTCAGCTCATGACACCAGATTCCTCCTTCCTCAGGTACCTTCGAGTGTTGTAACCTGACAACACCCAACACATGCGTGTTTTCAGGAGGGAAGACGTATGACGCTCATGGTCTTGCATGTAGGATGCCAAGTTACAACGTAGATCTGGATTCTGTTTCAGGTACTGCTGGTAGCCAGGACCTCCTTTTCTCACACAAAACGAGAAGCCCATGGCCCACCAAAGCCTCCACACCGACTCCGGGATGCTGGTGCGTTACATAGCACAAACGCTACTCAGTAACAAAGGGGACTCTCAAGGATACGCAACGTATACCGGCATACAAGCACCCCCACAAAGGGCTTGGGGACCAACACACGCAGATCAGCAAAGCTCAGGGGAGGCTCTGCAGAGGCGTGATGGTCCCTACCTGCACAGCAGCCGAACAGGAGGGCTACACGGCCAAAACACCCACGTGAGAGTCTGGGCGTGTGGTTCCAGCCACTGCTGGTTCCAAGGAACACTTGCTCCCGACTGTACACCCACCTGGCAGGCGCTGGTGCCACTTTGGGCTTCTCCGTTTCAATGATGGTCTCTGTGATCATCGCTGCCGTCGTGCCCCCAGACACAGCCGAGCTGCCAAAGCCACCGAAACCAGGTGCCTTTTTGCCCTGTCTCTCCGCGTCCCTCCTGGCCTGCTGCAGTTCCTTCGCCTTGCGGCGCATCTCTGCCTTCGCTTCGCGCTCCTGAGTCTGAAGCAAAACGTAAGAGGCTAATAGGGCTTTGCAATCTCGGTCTTATTCCACACAAGAACTCTAAGTGTGTTTGCTCATAAACTCCTTGTGAAGCAAAAGGAAACAAGTTTACCAAAAAGCTAAATAATTTCACAACCCCACTGAAGTGGAGTAATGCCTTTGTACGAAAAAAGGCAGTGGTTCCCAGACAGAGTACCCGCACCAGGCTGGCAGCGATTCCTGCTCACCTCTCGGACTGCTCGGAACACCTTTTCCTCATGTGAGTCCATCTCAGTGAAGGTCCGAATTTGGGCCAGGTTGACGTTCTCACGGTAGCCCAGGGCAACAATTTCATCAAAGGCAAAAATCAGGTCGAAGCAGTGCTCAGAGATCTCATTTTCCTCCAGAGCTCGACAATACTCAGGGATCTAGTCGGGGGGGAAAACATTTTAAACAAGTATCCATAGACAATAACTGCGTAAACACTTTCTGTCCACTAACCCCAGACTTCCCAGCTGCACCAGTCCCTCCGCAAGACCAGCGCTGGCACCATGAAGCTGCTCTTACTAGGCAAATGAGATCGATGATCAACACGATGAAGTTTTGCCATTATTAGCTTTTCTACACTGAAACACTCATACAGCCCCTTAGCGCAGCTGTGACACTAACTCAGACGGACCTGAGCACACACTGGGGCCAGCTCTACATCGAGGGACGGAACCTTACCACTCTGGAGAAGAGTCGGAGTGTTTCCAGGTCTTCCAGGATGTTGCTATTCTTGGTGGTGATCAGCACCATGTAGAGCTTCTCCATCGGCTGATAGACGTACCGCACGCTCTCCGTTTCCACAAAGGTGTGCTGCTTCCCCGTGTTCATCAGCTTGGGGAAAGCTGCCAGCAACCCCTCGATACGGGTCCGGGTCATCTCCACGAACTGCCGGGAGACGATGGCCTTCCCCACCTTTGTGCAGACGGCTGCTGCCAACAGCACCTGCCGAGAAGGTGAGGGCGGGTTAGCTGGGCCTCCAATGCCACTCGCTCAAAGCAAGGATTTCAAACACACTTCACCTTGTGTGCTACCACACAGTCAACTAATTTTCCTTCAATGTGATTTTAAGTCTTTTTCTGTGACCAGCACCGGGAACTGAACAGAGCAGATCCACCTCTGCCTTCCTCTCCCTCCAGCCTGCCTTCTGCGCTACCCTGAACGACAGCTCTGTGCTCCACGGGGCAGATGAGGAAAATCAGCCTGTTCCTACACAGAGGCGTAACAGACCCCCCCAAATGCTTTAGGCAAGGTTCTAAGTTAGTGAGTTTTATGTCAGTTCAGCCCTAGCTTACAACTACATACAGGAATACTGTAAAACACGACATTTCTTCCCAGTGCCACATTTCCAGTTAATAAAATATTGGCAGCTGTACTACTCGCAGCCCGCGGATGCCTCTCGGGGGCATTTCAGAGATGTTATCGCACCAACAATAAAAAAGCAGTCGGGCAACTGCCAGCCTCCAGTTTCTCATTCTCTCCGACTACCCAGGCTTCCTCCTCACAGTTCTGCCTCGCAGATCAGCTGCTTAATTAGTCAGAACGAGGCAGTTTCTGCACCTAGGGTGGCTTAAATCCCCGGCCGTTGTCACCAGCAGCTGCCTACCAACGAGACAAGCCCCAGAGCCCCTCACGCAGCCCGATTTTCAGTGTGCCCCCCCCAGCCCCGGGCTGTGTGTGCGCCTCAGGGCCAGCACCAGGCTCCCGGGCTGCCCCAGCGCTCCGCAGCTCG
>NW_010147342.1:321-612 GCF_000699245.1 Pterocles gutturalis | reverse complement strand
CCAGTCCAGTGCCGGCTGCTCACCCAGCGTCAGTAATTTCGGTGAAGGCGAACAGCTGCTTCGTGTGTTAATTTAGAAAGAAACGTGCAGCTGTTTTTGTGTGGCAAGGTCAGGAGCGAATCCGACACCCTTTTGTAAACGGCCATCGACGCACCTGAGCTCTTAAAATATCGTGACATAGCACGAAACATACCGTCACACAAAACACACCACCGCGTAGCAAGGGGAGCGGTCCCGACAGCACCGGGAACGTGCATTAAAACAATCAGGGCCGTGCTTATGCGGGGGTGT
>NW_010147342.1:0-215 GCF_000699245.1 Pterocles gutturalis | reverse complement strand
AAAATAAAAGCAGCGCGCCCCCCATCCCGGCCGGCTGCTGGAGAGGGGAGGGCAGGCAGGGCTGCCTGCACCCTGCCCTTCCCGCCCCGGGCCATCCCCATTATTCCCTGTAAAACCGGCGCCCATGTTTCCTCTCTCAAGCCGGTAGGGGAGGAGAGGGTGGGTGTAAAATGTTCCACTTGTCGGCGGAGGGGTCTCCGGGGCGGAGCAGGCGT
>NW_010147341.1:0-22246 GCF_000699245.1 Pterocles gutturalis | reverse complement strand
TGAGCTCTAGATGGCCCTGCTTGTGCAGGGCGGTTGTACAAGATGACCTCCAGAGGAGTCTTCCAATCTCAAACATTCTGCAATGCTGTGAAACAACTACAGCCTCGTGTAGCACGGCACAAGTCAATCTACTGTTACCAAATGGGCTCATCTGCAGAAGCACAGGAAGTTTGTAAGCAACGTGAATAATGCAGATGTAGAATGGGCATCTAAAGAGAAAACTGGTAATTAGGAATCTAAGCATTTCAAGGAGGAATCTGACAGCCTTGTGAAAGTTAATATGTTACTAAACACAGAACTTTTTGGGACAGAACATTGAGGCTGTCATGGAACTCCTCAGGTAATTGCTGGGATTGCCTACTGAAGACTTCATGAAAGAAGAATGATCTATTATCTGCATTGACATTGTAACATATAGTACCAAGCTTCAAGGCTCGTGTCACTTGCCTTTGGTGTTCAGAAATAAATCTATTCCCCTTTGTAATATAATTTCACTTCTGGGGACTTCTAGTACCTTATGGAATAGCAATTCCCAACAGCCTGAGGGGCAGGATGGTGCAAAACTGATCTCTGAGATACTGAATTGTCATGTGGGTCTAGCTAGTTCATCCTGATCATGATAAAAGCTTAACCAACCACTGGGCAGTTCTCCCTTTAGGTCAGCAGGGAAAAGATTGTCACATCTGGTTTAATTTTTTCATTCTTTTCTGCAATGTAGATGCTTTTTAACAGACACCATTTGCCTGCTTTGTAGGATCATTAATTTTAAAACAGTAGATTAAGGCTGAGAACTAAAGTATTGGAGATGCTCTTGAGCTCTTGTGTACGTGTGTGTATAATAAAGACAATATATAAAGGCATATGTAAAATAGGATAACCACAGGCAATACGACACTGGGCAAATTTTTTTAGGTGATAACAACTGTTCTATGCATCTATTACCAAGTGTCTGAGGTTAGATACAGATGGCCCCCTTTTAGACTTTCATTCCAATGAAACAATGGGCAAGAACATTAGACTGGTGGACAAGCACAAAGATTGGTTAAAAAACATCATACATAAAAAAAAAAAAGAATAAAGCTCAGTAATCGTACTCAGAGGGTAGAGGGAAGGAAATTAATGCTTTCTAAAGAAGGTTAACTCTTTCTTGAGCTAAGGGCAACTGAGGATAGTACGGTTTATGCTGTCCTTTGAACCACATATACCAGGTCAGGCATGGTGCAGGAGCAAGCCAGGAGTATGCTAACCTGACAAGCCTGAAGGCAAAATTCTGCTTTCACTGAAAAACCTACGATTGTGTCTATGGTATAAACCTCTCTAGGTATAGCGGCGTCTGCCAAACAACTGTGGCTGAATTCAAGTTTCCTTATTGAAGAAGGAGGACTACTTCACACACTGGCAAGTGCAGGAAGGGATGTACAAATTTGTAAGCAAGTTTCACTACAGGAATCAGAAGAACCTAGGTTATCCTCCTCAAAGTCTGAACCTTTAAACACCATCTTTGATGCTTAATGCTTTATCAGTGGAGATCCAAAAATTGATTATAATCCCTTGATGCATTAAAGCCTAGCACTGGTTGAATCTTTAAACAAAGCTTCGCTGTCACCAAAGTGATCCTGAACTACTACATTCCCTAAGAATTTTGTTCAATTTATAATTAAAATGTGCACTCTATTGAAGTCCAAATAGATCTAGTGTCAACTCATAACTATTAGTATTATTAAAGTTTAGCAACATCAAACTCTCCCCAAACTGTATCTTATTATAAGTCATACAGAATATCTGAATACTGACCTTATTCACAGCTTCCACCAGCATTCTCATTTCCTTCTCAACATCACTGACAAATTTTAAATCCTTCCTGCAAGAACAGCATTCTAGGTAAATGAGGCAAGAGAGTGTACAAATATACAATATCTTAATCTTTTTAACATTATTTTCAACTGTAAGAAAATTTAAAAACTCAACTTAAGCAGAAGCAGGAGTGAGAGCACATTTCGGATTATCTATTACACTGTTTACATTTCTTAAAAGTTTGTATCTCATCACTATTACAAAAATCATTAATTATTTTCCCTTCAACTGCTGGAACCCAGAATAAAATTCTATGATACAACTCTACTGTCTGACAATACAACTCTATATTTTCAAACGGATAAAGTAGCTTTTAAAGTTGCCCTTTCAGTGTTTTTAAACTAATTGTCATTAAGGCAATTCACTTAATTAGAATACATGATTAAACACAAAAATGGGGATTGCGTAAACAGAATGAAGTTCTTTTCCAAGACAGAGGAAAAGTGCACTGACTTTGGTCTACAACTCATCTACCATAACAAATTAATAAAAACAAAAGAAGTGGTGTAAGGCTACTTGCAAGCAAACAAAATGTTCTTGATATGGGATATTAAGGATTTTTAAAAACTTTTTTTTTTTACCTTGCTTAATCACAATAGGCCAGTCTTTCACATAAGGGTGAACTTCGCACTCTATTCTTAAAAAAAAGCAGTAAACTCCAAAAGTAAGGTTGTTATTTGTTAAAGCACCATCCCCATGGGGAAAAAAGGCTACCTGAAGATTTCATATTTCAAAGCTGGTTAGTAGTAAATAACCTTATTTCTTAAAAAATAGGCACCATTCTATACACAACAGCACTTCATGAATGATGTCAGAATTCCATCAGTCAAGAATCTTTGGTAGATATCCTACCAAAGTTCTGAATGCTGAAGTGAATTTATCATCAAAAGACCAAGCGGTCCCAATCAAACATGCAAAATGGCAACACTGAGTAGCTCGGCTACTGATATGGTACAATGAAATCAGCCCATCACTGGAAAACCTTCAAGGTTTTTTAACAGTAGATGGAGATCGCATGTAGTTAGCAGAACTCCTGGGTCTTCAGTAGAGGAAAGCATTACATTGGGAGAATTACAAAAAAGGACCTGGACTTGTAGGGTAAAAAGAAAGGGCCCTCCAGACACACCTAGGCTATGAAAGACAGAGTCAGCCCATGCAGCATGAGGCTTTGGAAATAATACTACAGCAATAATCCCAAATTTAAAAACAACCACCAAAAAAACCAAAAACCAAACCAACCAACCAAACCCAATACAAAAGCCAACAACAAAAAAAGTCAACCAAACCCACTGATCCTTTCAGGATGAGCTGAACTCCAGTGAGTCAGAAAGCAAATACTATACGGAATGCCAGCTATGAACACTCATATTTCAAGGTGAAGTGACTATAGGAAGTGAGAAAAAAATGGAACCAACAATTCAATGAGAGGGTCCAGAACAACCCGATCTGTAATACTTAAAAACCTACTGAGGAACCAGCTCACAGACTGAGGGATATGTTAAAAAAAAAAAAAACCAACCCTTCAGGAGCCTATAAAAACAGAGTTATCAACAGAAAGTCACCAGTGAAATCAAACAGGTAGGAGTTCTTTCACAAATACTTAGAATGTCTCTCAGCTTCAAGAAATCAAGAGGTAGTCAGTACTGAAGTACTCAAAGAGGAAGATAAAACAGAAAGCATACTATACTGAGGACAGGGCTGGGGGGGGTGGTGGTGGCAGCAGAAGTCAACTGATTAAGAGAATGTTATTTCTCTATAGGAAAAGGTGAGATGGATTGGAGCAGATAAACTGTACAGAAACTTTTTTTTTATTGGGTTTGTGTGGTGGATAGTGAAGCAAGACCAAAATAGATTCAGTTGTTCTAAAAACTTAGAGCTTTTAAAAACTAATGTCATGCCTACAAACAGACATGCAAGAGTAAAAACTTCTGAGATGACACTTATCATTTAAGCATCTTTTAAAAAATGTGTCTGATCCCTCCTCATCATTCCAGATTGCATAGTATTTATTAGTGTGATGCTTTTGATATTGACTTTCTATTGCCTCATTTTCAGACATTTCAGTCTAGCAGCCCTCTTTGCAGTCAGCAGTGGCATATGCTTAGCTCTGCATCAATTGTTTTATTAATTCCAGTTCTTTATTTTTAAAATAAAGGCAGCAAGGCAAAAAAATAAATGAGACTGGTGGAGGGAAATAACATGAGGCTAACAGAGCATATATCAGTACTTAGCTATCACTTTTGTCTTTGTCTTGAAAAGTTTACAAGGAGCACCGAGATGGGGGTTGGTTGTGCCTGAAAGCAGTAGAGATATGAGAAGTACAGGTACTGATTCATAGTGAAAGAATGGTGACAAGTAATGTTCCCATTCTAAATCTGGCCCTGCTACAGAACAAAGCAACCAGTCAGACACTTTTTACTTTTCAGGTTCTCATTTTGGAGGTCTTGAGAAGTGCACATCACCTCCTTTGCCTCAATTACCACCTACTGCCAACGCTGGAGAGAAGAGTAAACACAGGCATTTTTAGAAGAGTAAATAGAACTATTCTGCATTCCCCATCTTGCTCTCAACACTGTTTACCTATGACACCTGTCATCATTAGAACACATACCTTGCATCTTCTTTTAAAAAGTCACTGTACTTTGGTCCAGAAGAACGGACATTAAAAGGATCAGAACGATCATCTATTTCAAGAGCCTCAGCAAGACGTCTAAATTTGAGAGTAGGAGGGAAAAACCAAAACATAACCAAACCACAACCAAACAAAAATAAACACACAAATCCCCCAGCCTCCCAAATATGTTGCCAGTAAAGATGTGGGTTACTAATAAAGATGAACAGCTTGCTAAACATACAGCCTGTACATTTGAAATGACAAATTTAGGATTTTTTCACTAGAATATTCTAGTAAGATCTTGGATCACTCAATATAGATCCCTATAGCACAGGAATCATCTCCTCTTTTATCAGTTCTCCAGGTCATGCAGGAAAGGATTTTTTCCACATCACATTAATTTTCTAAACCTGGACTACTTCTGAAAAAAAGCAAGCAAGTTCACAGCTCACCTGTTCCTCTGAAGAGCTAAGCATTCTTCATCACATTGCAACCTGAATTAAGAAGGAAAAATACGATTAGAATTACTGCTGCTACTCGTACTTTTCAAACTGTAGCTTTTTTGGTGTCATAACATTATCACAGCCTAAATAAGTAACTGTGTGAGAATAGTTTATTGTATCAGATCAGATAATACAGCTAAAACCAACTAAACAACAATCAAAGATCTTTGAGCACACAAGCCCTTCTCCAGATCTTGAACAGAACCAGCAATTAACAAAGCCATATGGAAGCTGAGAAAAACAGCTTCTGAATTAGATCTTAATATACTGGCAAATTAGATCATTTGAGAAAAAAAAATGCAGCTGATATCGGCATTGAGGGGATGTTAGGAAGGGTGGGAAATTAGCAAAGGAAGATGTGACAAGGTCATTTACTCCTACACATCAGAAAAAATTATCAGCCAGGGGAAACAGGAAAGTTAGCTATGCAGATAGAGAATTAGGATGCACCACAAAAATCAGTATTTCAGCTGAGCCCATAACTTCTACTGTCAGTAGAGTTATGAATTTCAGTCTTCTGTCTCATCTTTGAAAGCTATTTTATAATTTTAAGGTATTAAAGTGTCAGGAGAATCAAGAGTTGTCCAGAATTTCACAGTGGCAGTTACAAACTTCTGCCCCTCAGACTGCAAAAGTGAATTGATTCAATTGATACTAGTTCCCTGACTTCAAGCAAATAATTTCTACAGGGGATACCAGTTAATTTAGTGACATGTAATAGGTTCAGAGCCACACAAGTATAAGATCCAGAAGTTCTGGTGGTTTTCTCAAAGGAAGCAGAAGAAAGCTAACATACTTGCACTCTTAGATCAACCTGGTACTGTTTAAAAGTTATTTGAAGAATCATTTCCTCCTCCTCTAAAAAGAGGAATGTCATCAATTTACAGAAGCTACTCTAGCACTGACCAAATTTGTCACAAAAAAACCCAAACCCTAATGAGGAAACCAAACTAAATTATAAAATGGCTAAAGACAGGACAAGAGAGAGAAACAAAGAAAGGAAATCTCTGCACAGTTTGCATAAAATATCCTGCTATTCATTTACAATGAATTTAGCAGATTTGTGTCTTTGAAAACACTGGAGTTTGACAATAAACTAGAAATTTAAGAGTGAATATTTTAATGTGCCACCACCTCCCCCAGTATTTGGTAGACTGGGGAAGGGAGAATACTTCTGATTGTCCTGGAATAAAGGCTACCTGCCACAGTTCAGATACCATATTACGAAAGATTTGCACAAAGAAAAGTAATCTTTGTTAATTTCAACTTTTCAAGGAAAGGGCAGTATAAGACTGCCCATACAGAAAGATGTGTGTCAGTGACTACAACACAATTTATATTACAGATTGCAAAGGCTGCAAAGACACTAGTGTCTTATTTGCTCTCCTGGCAAATATACAGCCAGGAGACAGACTCGCAGCTTCAGTAGATGAAAAAATCATCCCCCTTTCTTCTACCACTGCACGTCCCCCAAATTCTAGCACTGCCAAATGGTTGTGTTTTTTAAATAGGGACTCTTTTATTTGGAGAAGGTGAAGTTGGCTTCGTATTGTTGAGTATATTTGTGCCTGATTGGCACAGTGATACAAAAAGGAACAAAGCAGCTGGGGCTCAGTGTGGGTAAAGCAGAGATTATTCTTCAGTAATTCTAGAGACGTACATTTTTGAGGATTCAATTAATTGAAACAAGGGGGTAGGCTAAAAAAACTTAATTACTGTTTCCTCTCTGCGTCTTTCTTATACCATGCTTCTATAGTACCAACACCACACCCTTCAAAGTTGCATGCAGGAATCAGTATGACTCTCCCTCTTTCACCTTGTTTTTTCCCCCAATTTCTTCTGAAGTGTGACACCAGCCCAACTACAATGAAGCTGGAGACTGGAATGAGCAGGTGCTCCCAAGTGAGTGACTTTACACAATATAATGGAATATGCGATTTTAACACACACAACAGACTGACTCTAAAATAATCAAATTCACAATTAAGAGAGGAGAGATGGTAAGATAAAATAAACTAAAAAATAGAAATTAGAGATTTCAAGGGCAAAGACTTCAGGAGGTCAAGTTTCTGACAAAAGGATGTTGGAGAAACTTGGCAATTCCTTAAAGAAATGATACTAAAAGTAAAAAGACAAGCTATTCCAATTTGGAGGAACAACAGGAGGAACAGTAAATCACCAAACTTAAGTCACAACCAATTTTGTGACTTAAAAGCAGATTTGCGGTGCCAGACAGTATGAGAACACAGAAGTTCCAATCAAATTGAGATATAAATGTAAGAAATCTAAAAAGGGTAACAGGAAAAATTTATAAATAGTAGGATGATGACTAGAGGAAAATATGCCCTATTAATGATCCAGGAATGAATGCTGTATGCTGAAAGGGAATATAATAGCAGAAAGTTATATTATCTAGAAATCTGAAAAAAATCCAGAGGAACTGCAAGTAGCTTGCTGGGTAGACACAAACTCTGAAACCACAATTATATTGTTCTATACATTATTATAACAAGAAACCAGGCAATGATAGAGAACTCATTCTACACGAAAGCAAAAACATGAACTGCTAAGGAAGCGCAAAATACTCTTTTAGCAGTATTGTAACAGTAGAGTCAGGCTATTTAAATTCTTATTTTCTTATTTTAGCTGGGGTTTTGCTGACAGTATTATGAATCCTCCACATTGCCTACATTTCAGGTACACACAAGAGTTTCAAATATGTTTTTACATGTTTGTAGGCCTTACCTGGCCTGCTTCATTTCTTTTTTCGTAATGAGCCTACTGATTTCCACTGAATCCCCAAGCTGTAGATCTGTTAACTTCGTGGCTATAGATATAGCAGCTATTCTGAAAAAAGAAGAGCATTACATTTCATTTGAGGCAACACATAAACCTCTGAAAAGGTGTATAAAGCTGCAATTTTAACCTCCAGGTAGAAGAACTAAGACAGACTGACCATTTCCTCATCAGATTGCAGAAGGGGGGTCTAGTTCCACACCACGTAGTTTTAAGATTCTAACCTAGCTACATAAATTAAGATGTTACTCTCTCTCATCTCCCTCAAGCAACCAGGAGCAAGACTAACAAATGAACATCCTTCTTCAGGGAATTTTTCAGAGCATCAATTCTAAGCAAGTCTAAACTAGGCAATGTGTAGTCTTTCTTCTCACCTACTTAATATTCAAACTACAGCTGATTGTATAGCTTTAATTGCCTTTTTAACTTATGTGATTCTTCCTTAACTGTGTGCAATTAAAAACTGTAAAGTGAATTTATAAAGTATTTAGAAATTTGCTTAGAAAATATGGAAGATACAAGCCATAAAGGAAAGAGAAAAATGTCTACTGAGACTTACAATTTTCTTTATAAAGATTCTTCACCATTCCCTTCAATAACAAGCCTTCCCAGTCTGATTTTCTTGCTAAATTTTCTAACTAAAATATACAGCAAGATTTTAGTAAAATATCCCACACCATTCTCAGACAAAATCCTGAAAATGGAACTTCCCAGCCTCTGAATCATCTTTTCTGTTAAATTCAGATAAAAGGATATTTTTGTCTCTACATGTTTTGGATCACATTCAGAGAACTCATCATCTATCAGGAAGGAGGATAATCATATCCCATAAAACCAAGAAGCGCTGAGAGGCACCGTCAGCTTCACATTTATCAGGTGGTGACAAAGTCATGTAAAGATATAGCAGCACACTCCTTTTTCCTGTTCCCCTGGGCATTCTTTCACTGACATTCACTGACAAAGTTCAAAGCTGTTTCATCACTCCTGTAACATTTTTGAGAAAACTTAGATATCCTGTTAACTTACTGACCTTTCCACAGTAGTACTACAAGACTTACTTTATTGTGTTTGGGTTTTGGTTTGGTTTTTTTTGTTGTTTGGTTTTTTTTCTCCCCAAGTGTGTAGATGGTGGGGACGAAAGCCAAACCGAACCCCCACAACATCAGAATATTTTAACCTTTCAGCAACTGAACAGCTGGAGTTATCATACAAACTTAGTTGGCATTAAATGCTGCTTTTGTTAATGTCACATGGGCCAAGAGTAATTTGTAAACACCTGAAGGAACAGATACAAACACTTGCTTTAAACTGATAGTTTCTTTCCCTTCCTCTTGAGTGGGCTCTGATTAGATAAATAAATACATATGCATTTATGCATACAAGGACTCTTAATAACTTCAAAGAACCATTTTCCTTGTATGAATACTTTTGCTGTGCCTGAGCTACTGAAACAGTGGAGAAATAACAGCCTTCAAAAATTTGGACTTGTAATTACGTTACCTTCCCAGCTTATCATTAATGACAAGCATGTGTCAATTTAAACTACTATTTCATAGTTGAGTCAATCTTCTGATTTGTATCCATACTGAGATAGATGCTAAGCCATCATCTGTCAGAATTCGAATCTGGGGCAGTGTTCAGTAGGAACAGAGCAGCTTATCCTAAGCTGGGCCAGTATCAGACCCTCAAATAGCAGTTCCAAAGAAAACAATTATTAGGAAGCTTTCTTTGAAAGACCAGAAGAGTCTGTGACTGTGCTCTCCTATCAACTGGGATGTAGAGAAGAACTCTGGCTGCAGATCAACTCTCTAGATTAATTTTTTTATTCCCTCTCAATCACAGCCTCAGAGTAAGATATTATTATTATTTATTGTTTTGCTATTTTCATTTCAAAAGTTCCAAAGCCCTACTTTTCTTCTTTTCCATGTTCCTTCCTTGCCCTCTCTCATAATGGAGAAAGAGAAGTAAGTTTAGGAACAGGCTCTGGAGACAAATCTATTGCCATAAATGGAGTTGGGTATGACCCAGTTTGCATATTAAGAACCTCTCCATCCAGGAGCCCGAATCTGGACCTGCTCAATTAGTCTGTATCTAATTGCTCTGTGTGAGCAGAACACAGTTCTACAGATGGGAGATTCAAGCTTTGACACACCACCAGAGTTACAGACTAACAACAGTGAAAAGAGGAATGCATTCTAGTACAGCACAGCTGGTATGAAAGCTCAGAGGAATACAACAAAGAAACCATATGTGAAAATATAAAAAAAGTGTGAAAAAGCTTGGGAATTAAATATATTTAGTGAAACCCGAAATTTAATCAAACTGCAAAGAAATAAGTCCAGTAAGAAATTAAAAGATTAATTACAGTACAAACCTTTGATATGTATTAGATGCCTCCGAACAAATCATACTCTCCTTTCTTCTTCCACATTCACATTGAAGATCAACCTGTTGTATCACACAAGAGAGCAGCTTTTTTAAACTTTTGTCTTTTTATGGCCATGCAGCATTGTGAAGGAGGTAAATTTATTCCTCTAAAAAGTCGCATTTTAGTGGAATAATGGCTAACTAAAAGTGATTTTTTTTTTTTTTTAAATTCAGTATTATAAGTTTACAGCAAAAACGTCATGCTACCAAGATAAGGAGATGTCATTTTTGTCACAACGGTCACTGGCTGATAATTAAACCATACAATTTGCCTGTGAATTTGCAGTGAATTTTCTTTGGATATCTAACCTTTGCACAGCAGGATGTTGTTGGGCAGGGTGAAGATGGATGACATGGAGCCATACAGGGATGATTACAATATAGCCTTGGAATAACACATGGTTGTTTACACTCTTCATCTATAAGACACTCTCCTTTATGACAAATTCTTTTACATTTGTGCATTCCACATTTTAACATTTGATTGCAGCGTAGTCCACAGGAAATGTCAGTGAGATGACAAGGAATATTACTTCGCAGCTGGAAGAGGGAAAGAAAAAGATGACAACTAAAAATGAAAAATGCAAATTTCAAAGTACTTTTACTGTTCACACCATCATTTGGCACTGTCCACAGAAGAACCGTAATACTAAAATATCTTAGGACAAAGACTGAATTTTTCTTTATATCATAATCCAATACAGCAGTTGATCTGAATGCATTTGGTATAAAAGGTATGTTTTTCTAATTTAATCACTCAAACACAATAAACTCAAACTCCTGTAACAAATTCCATTCCAAAGAGGCCATAAAAATCTAAGCCTACAGTCCTATAATTATTTAGTATTAAAAAAAAAATAGTATTCAAAACCATTTAGTGTCCAGACTTACTTCATGTTTGCCCATACACCATTTCTGAGTGAGATAGGTACAGGGTGGACATTTCTCCTCACTGTGACATGAGTGGTAAACTGCAGTCGCAGAAATATAAAAGCCAGCACAGTTTTATTAGCATACTTCAGTCAAATGCATTAAAGGCAGCCAAGACTATTAAACAATAAGTTTGCATTTCAGAACCACACAATTTATGGGAAGTACGATACTTCATGCAAGGATTATCTGTTCTTTAAAGTACTCTGATGGCAGGTTTTTAGATTAATATTCTTCCATATTTTCTAAATTAAATAGCAGAGAATTTTGTAACTTCTGAGCAGGGTTATACTACGAGACAGAATTTGTCAGAAAGCATTTGTTTGACTTGTGCTATATTTTTTTGTGATCAGCCAATGTAATTCCAAGGAATGTAGAAACTAACTGTTCACTAGATTATCCTACTGTTTCAATAGAGCACTTAATCTGTGGAAGATAGCATTTGATGTGTTTTGCGACTATTACTAACGAACAGAAAAAAATCCAATGCTTTTACCAGTCAGAAGTACTGTTACTAGTATTCATGGCAAGATTTTAGTTGGTTGGTTTTTAAGCATAGACTTTTAGAAATATTCACAACTACTGAAAAACCTTCTAATAAAAAAGCAAATATATTTTCAAACAGACTTATGTACACTTTTGTACATTTTGATTAAACAAAACAAAAGACCCAGGCAAAATGGAATGGCCTGACTTACCTGGATGATCACAGTCATGTGGCCTGGTGCATGTTTTTTTACACTCTGGTGGCTGAGTACCACAGGGCACAGGGGGGTAAATCACAGATTCACCACAATAACAAGTTAACTCATCAAAACCTGAAAAAAACAAGTAACAAGTCAAATATATCCCAATGGCTACATGTATTTGCACTTCTGTGCTATGAGAAATCCGTAAATAATGGGAAATCTGTAAAAGGCTGCCAGTCTGTAGATTTCTTCCTATAATTTCTTCTGTATACTTCTTTACATCATTTAGTATTACACAGATCCTCAAACACCTTATAAGCCTGTCCAAATACTTCAAAGCCGACTTTGTATGTTTTGGAAGTTCTCCGTTTCAGGCAATATACAGTAAACTCCTATCACAAGACTTCAAATCTCAGTAATAAAATAAACAAAGGAACAGAAACAGTTACATACACCATCCCAACTAAAACTAAACACTCTACAAAAATAAATACAGTTCACGGGTGTTTTTCAGGCTATAAAGCAACTTGGAAAGAGACTGACTGCAATGCAAGCTACAATTCAAACAGATAAATCCTTAGAAAAACAGGACATTAAGAGAAAATGTTAATATCAGAAGTCCTACAGAAGCAGACCTGAGAACAAAAAGAGAATGATTGTTCTGTAAATGAATAAAGAGAGAGTGGATCAGGAAGAACAGGGGAGAATGTAGGAGGAGGTAAGAGAATAATGAGGCAATAAAAACACAAAACAACAATTCCAACCTAAACAGAAGATAAGTGTGTTAAGGGAGCTGCTGAATTCTGTGAGTTCTCTGACTCTGGGAATCACAGGGTTCCTCCTTTCTGAGTCTACCAAGCAAAATCAGTTAAACTCTAAAACCCCAAAGGTTCCTACTGTTCCATGGATATGGTGGCTACCGGATCAATACCAGGTCCAGCCAGCAGCCAGACTGAACACATACTCCAGAGAGACAAGACACACAATAGGTACATAACAATAACATGACTGGACACACAGATGCCTAACATCCATACCTTATTACCCAGTCACTGCCTGAAACTCTGGCTATTTCCAGAGGCACATCTCCTCCCACTAGCCAGTCAGTCCAGCTTTCAACCAAGTTCATTAGCAAATTACCCAGACATACACAGGCACACACAGGACTGCAATCAACAAGGGAATAGCAGACACCCCCTGGTGTCTCCAGGTGCTGGCAACCACACCAAGGAGCTATGTTGTTCCTTAACTAGCACTAGTCCAGACAATGGGGAGGGAGTGCAGAGATGTATTTCTACTCTTTGGATGAGACATCTGACAACTAAAAAAAAATTTAAAAAAGCAGCTGTGTAATGCTGACATCATTTTTCCCCAAGAGATGTACTGCTCTCTTGAATGTCTTGAAGTAGACTGGTATGTCCATAAAGAGACCCTAGCATAGAAAGGGATCTCACCTCTCAGCACTGAGGAAATGACACTGGAAAGGTAAAGTACCTGGGAAGCACACAGAACCACAGAGGTGTAGATGCACTCTAGGATTGCATTTTGATGCCAGCCCTCACCGTTCCCAGCAAAACCAGTAGTGGAGATGGAGGCAAGGGCAAGAAATCCAATCTAATGAGTGGCAATGGGCTTGCACCTGACTGTGCCATGGCACATGATACCTTGGCTGATGCAGCCCAACTGCAAAGTGGTGGCTTCCCAGTCAACTAAAGGCTCTGCTAACAGAAGGAAACAGAGAAGCATTCTTCTGTCTTCTTCAGGCCAAAAATCAGAAAATTTAGTATTACCTACCTATTATAATGGTACAAAATAATCAACATATGATCCTCTACACCAAGTAGAAAAAGCAGTTGTAGAAAACTGTATATTCAACTGGCACAGCTTTTAATAGAGTACAAACCCGTCCAATGCTACTGCACCAGCTTAAACCTTTAAACAGTTCTGCCATCCTAAGAAAATTCATACCTGCTGGCTGTCAATCTATTTCTAGCAATTCAGTACTAATTTACACCACCTAGAACGTGACCAGAGAGCTTAAGACACACACGACTGATGTGTTATTTCTTCAGATGGTCCTGTCTAGAGAAAAATCACTAGTGTACCAAGTTGGGAAAGTCTGAATTCTAAGCAGCTAGACAAATTCTGCTACATACTTCAATATCTTTAACAGTTATTACATTGTTAAACAAGAGTTTCATTAACTTAGAAATTATCTTTCTAAACTACTTCTTTTTCCTTGCATGATTCCTCAATTTTTTGCAGTGATTGCTGGATCCATATACATAACTGAATATATTTCACTGTAATTCTACTTTAACTATTGAAATCCAACACTTAGTAAACTCATCTAAAGTGAAATAATTTCCTCTTTCACGAAAAAACATACAATTAAAATCAACTGCATATTCTTCAGGTTCTGGTCAATTTGGATCATACTCTCCGTCCAACTCTAACCAGGTAAGTCAAGAAATTTCTATAATATATAAGAAATAATGTACTTTTGTACATAACTCACTCGTTTGCCAGCACGTTTGACAACTGCCCCGATGGCAGGGTTCTTCACATCTATGAAGCCCACAGTTGAGTTTACGACCACAAACCAAAGAACATTTATGTTCTGTGTCCTAGGGCAAGGCAAACAAGAAAAGCAGAATTAAACTATAAACCCCATTGGTTTATTTTTCTCTGTGAGGTCATAATCTAGTAATTGACAAAACTGTACAGTGCAAAAAACAGCTTAGGCCTGATCTATACAGTTTTTCCATCATTACAGGGACACAAAATTTTAAAAGCTGTTTCTGTTAAGACCTCTATTGCAGACGTAGGTACATCATAGCTTACACTTCTTGTATTAAATAATATCCTTCCCCTCCTCATTCTCCCTGGATTCACTGCATCACTGATTCACTGAGAAAAAAGCACCTTTACACTCATTAATTGAATTTAGGCTGAAATGTAGTTTTACATTTATAATGAAACCCATAAAACAAATGCTGCAAAATAAAGGCACAGACAAAAACTTTTTGAGCATGACCAATACTGCAAATAGAGACTGAAGATGCACAAAAATGGAAAGACACAAAAGCAAAAAGGTCTTTTAACACCAAAACCAAATACACACTACAATGAACAATTTCATGAAACCAAACAAACTTACCACACAGCAAACTTCATTACACTTGTGTCGTCCACATGATCTTTTCTTGTTGCATCTTTTGTCACACATGAATGTAATAGCAGCTATTAAAAACAAAACAAAAAAAGCCCCAAAAGAGTCATAAGTTTCATGTCTTTGCTTGCTCAAGTTGACCCAAAGATATGCAGGATGCCAGGGGGAAACAGATGGAAGATGGCAGGTGGCATCAGATGTTGTTCAAATTGAAACAGACAGCTTGTCTGGAATCTTCGAGATCAAATGCTGAAGAAATCTTTTCTTATGTAAAAGATGGATATAAAGGAAAGAGATTTATTTCAAACCCCTTCCCAAAAGCTTAAGTAGCAGCATCTCAAGAAATTACCAACTTGGCATGGAAGTACGGTTAAAAGAAGCAGTACTGATCAGATGTTTGCCAACTTTGTCAAGCAAACCCACAATTAATGATCTGTGTATAACTTTTAAAGAAAATTCACATTATAGATGTAACATAACATTGTACCTTTATTTCTGAGAAGAGCACATGGGACCTCCTAGGAAACAAACAGGGAGCTGGTTAAAACAGATGAAACAACTGAAACTTGCTTCTCTAGAAAACACCTTATCACACAATACAGAAGGTAACAGCACACTCAGTTTTCATGTGTATAACAGCTCTGTATACAGAAGTGAAACAAAAGCTGGGAAAAAATCCTCAAATCTTTTAACACAATATTTTTTCCTTAGAGATACAACACCAATTTCAAAAAAATGCAGTTTTGTATTCCCCACTTAATTCAGCAGGTAATATTGGGAAGCAACAGAAACAGATTTGTCCTAAGAAACCAGAAACTTGCACAGAGGAAACCAAAAGAGCTCTCCCAGAGAATATTGACATAGTGCATAACTTTGTGCTTTGACCAACTGTCCCAAAAATGCAAGTCTGAGTTGATAAAAAACAAAACAAAACAAAAACAAAACAACAAAACAAGAAAACAAGAGAGCACAAAGTCAAATTTCATGATCAAAGAAGTTTTACTTAAAGACTTCAACATGAAAGTAACAGGTGATGGATGAAAAGAACATTGTTGATCAACTATATGTAAACCTTCAGTCATCACAACCTTACACTATGAGTTGTCACTTCTGAGCATCACATTTTTCATGACTGATTTAAATCATCACTGTAGTTCACTCACTCTTTTTCCAAGAAGCAGCTTTCTGGTGCCTGAGAAGCTGCATAAACTAAAAACCCAAACCTCACTACTTTGTTTCAGGCCTCAAAATAAAAAGCCTTCTACCCCATAACTACCCTCAGCAACCCTGCAGGAGAAAACTGTTCCATCCTCAATCCAAGTCTTAGTCATTTCTATGTACTTATAGACATCTCTACTTATAGATAGTATGTACCAAGTCAGAAAAGTCATCAAGGCACCTGTGATAGTGGCCAAAGATCGCAAACCAATGATTACAAGAAGTAGCATCGTTTAAAGAAATATTATATAACAATTGACAAGGATCTGCTGGGTCCCTATATAAACATACAAAGAATGGGGAGCTGTAAAAACTTAATATTCTCTCAAAAAAATTCTACAACAAATCTACAAGCTATTACTATAAAGTTCTAGTTAGCTTGTTATGTTAGGTTACCTTTCTTCTCTCAGTTTACATTACTCTTGTCAAAACTACCATTCTTTGTGCTACATAAATACTGCATGACAATACAGGACTTTGCAGCCAGCTTAAACAAACAGAATTCTGTGTAAACTCTGTAAAAATACTTGAAAAATTGCCAACATCGTAAGTAGCCTATGTTGGACTTCACAGTATAACCTAGTTAGCATCTGTCAGTTAGTAGACAATGCAGGTTCTTGCAACTAAGGAGCACAGCACCTCTTTTACTTTCTTTTCCTCAACTACTTCAGCTCTGTTTTCTCCACAGCTTTAAAAAACAAAGATTACCTGTTACCATAGTCAAGCTTTTTACACTCACCTTTTTTTTGAAGCCACACCTACAATAAATATTTGATGTGTGAGAACACGGTCTACAGTCTCCTTCATGGCAAAGGCTTTCACATGTATGAATAAACTCTAGTAAAATCAAAATACAAAGATTAACAATTAATAAAAAAATAAAATCAATTAACCAGAACTTCATATTTATTAGGAGCATCACTGGTCAAAGATACTAAACTTATGTGCAGCTGGGTTTCCAAACAAATTAACTATTTTGAATTAAGTGTGTGTAAAATTTTGCCATTATTTTCAACTTTTTAATCCTGACTATATAAACTAGTGTTTCAGGTCTACAATTACAGTGTAAATGCACACATTTTAAATATTTTTTTTACATTAACATATGGAAAAAAAAAGATTTTGTGTGATACTATCTTACCCAAGTTTCAAGAATTTTAAGTAATTTTTCCTTCCTTTTCAGCCCAAAAGGACTTGCTATGCATATGTTCACATTTCACTTAATAGTTTAACTGAAATTCAACTAAAAGCAAAATTACTCATTCCCTTTCTACTTGTTGTCCTTGGACTGACCGAATGGATCAGTCATTAATAAGAAGCCCTCATCTCAACAGCATTGGCCCCTCTCCACTCTAAAGTCTAAGAAATCACCATTAAATATGTAGTCTGTAAAACTCGAGCTTCACACACTGTCACAGTTAAATACACTTGAGTTACCTACTGCACTCATTTAAGTATCAAATTGCTTCTGCACATAACTTCCTCCAACTTTGCAACGCTACCTTTTACTTTATGACCTTCCTACAGCAGCAGGAAACAAGTATTTACTGGAGGCACCTGAACATCATTTACATCTACCAGTTTCCACATGAAAGTCAAAATAGCTAGGTGGGCTTTTAAAAGACATCAGTACAGATTACTCTCTGGAAATTCCTACAGCTGTGTTCCTCTACCAATGTAAGACAGGTGCATGTAAACAAAATTTAAAAGCTAGCTAGTGTTAGCACTATCTAAACAAATCTATTTCCTGATTTTAAGGTATTGTTATTAACAAACAGCCAGACTGCAGGCTCTGCAGTAGCTTTTGCACTGAGTTCAGTTAATACCCAGAATCACTAATCAAATATTTATTTTTTTGTAATGAGCCAGTTAAGCACTACTTTTTTTTTTTTTAAACAATGAGATAATTTGAATACTCTGATGCAAAAACTTCTAATTACCATAGCTACCACAAGAAAGAGGTTTGCCACATGTTTTTCCACATGATGGGATAGGATCTGTGCATATTTTACGTTCAACACATCCTAGTTCCAGTAACTTGCTGAGAGGAGTCTGACCGCAGGGACAGCGATACACTACTTGTGGAAGTCGTGGGCAGAGCTGGCAAGGCTGGGGATGGCATATTTGCGTACAGTTGTGCCTCCCACAATTTAATTTTCTGGAAAAAAAACAAAGCCAAAGAAACAAACAAACAAAAAAAAACAACAAAAGGGGGAATTATCCAAAAGTACCATGATCACTGAGTGTGAATAAAATGGTCTTTTTCTCTTCAAAGGCCTAAATTATAGTGACCTTACTTGCCACATATCTTCTGACATGAGAAACTTCCAAAACCATCAAATAATTCTTCCTTTGTCCCACACAATATTTCTTTAAAGTCGTTTCCACAGTAACACACTGAAAGAAAGCAATATTCCACAGAAAACACAAGAGAATATCAGTGACAAAACACCTCCAGGGGTACATCAAAGAACATAGATAAGAAGAAAAAAATTGTTACAATAATTAAGTTCCTCTTCTTTAGTTTTATTTCAGCAATAGAGGTTTCTCAGTCCTACAGAAGCTGGAAGTCCTGCTTTATTTGTTTTGATAAGGAGATAAAAACTAAAGGGGAAGTACTATTCGCATTACTTATTAAAGCAATATACATAACAAGTTAATTATTACCTGAAAAGTTTTGAAAATTTTAACAGAAACTGTGTTATGGTTTTGAACCCTGGCTAGCAGCAAAACACCACACATCTGCTCACTCATCCTGCCCCCTCCCAAGGATGGGGGAGACAATTAATGGGGTAAAAGGGAAAAGAGACTCACGGGTTGAGATAAGAACAATTTAATAACTAAATTACAATAAAATTGAAAATAGTAATAATAATAATAATTACAGTAGTAATATACACAAATATATAAATGAGTGATACACAGTGAAACTGCTCACCACCCAATGACCAAGGCTCAGCCCGGTACCAGCTAACGATCCCAGAGCAGAGAGAGTCCCGGAAAAGAGATAAGAAACCAAGCATCCAAGAGAGAGAGACCAAGAGAGAGAGAAGACCCCAAGAGAGAGCAAGAACTTCTGGACAGTGTCTCATCAACATACTGGGCATGACACATATGATATGGAATAGACCATTGGCCAATTTGGGTCTCAGTGATAAACCTAAGGTCAAATCCTAGACTAGTAGTTGGGGCTGTGCTCCCTCCCAGCTTCTCCTGCACCTGCAGACACTGTCACAGCAGAGAAACTGAAAAGTCCCTGACTGTCCTGGCAACAACTGTAAACATCAGTACGTTATCGGCTTTCTTCTCAGCACAAATCCAAAACATAGCCTCACACTAGCTACTATGAAGACAACTCCGTCCCAGCTGAAACCAGGACAAACCATGAGTAGTTTGTTGAAATGTGCTTTCCTTTCTCTTCTTCTTCAATGTACCGTTTAATCAAGTTTCAGAATTAAGGTAAAAGATTAAGTAGGATCATAGGCCAATCCAGGTCAGAAGGGCCCTTAGGGTCTCAGCTAGTCCAAGCCCTTACTTAAAGCAGAGTCAGCAATGAGATCAGACCACATTACTCAGTGTTTTATTCAGTTGGGTCTTGAAAACCTCCAAGTTTCCCAGAAAAGAGTTTTTCCTTATAGCTAGTTACAAGATTTCAACTTGGACTCTCATCCTCCCCCCATGCACAGCTTGTCTGTGTCTTCCTGCTTACCTCCTATTAGCTACTGAAAGACCACTACTCAGCCTTCTCAAGCTAATGAAGACCAGTACAACCAGCTTGTCCTAATATGGCACATGCTGCAACAGCCTAATGATCTTGGCATGATTCTTTCTAGGCATTTTTATATTCTTATTTAAATATTTAGTGATGCTGACACATTTTCCATGTTTAAAATCTTCTAGCAATAGATTTTAGTTTTGTTAAGTAAAAATAAAGCACATGCCTCTTGGGTTTTTTTCAACCTCTTGTTTTCATAATGTAGAGTGGATACACATAAGGCATTCCAGTACTTACCTTGTTGTACTGTTAATTGGCAAGGTGAACATTTTCCTGCATGGCACACTTGAGTACAGCTGTGCTTACCACAGTTTAAAGTATTTCCACACACATTAGAACAACGAATTTTTGTTGATTGGCCACAGCGAACGGAATGACTGTAGAGAAATGACACCATAGTCTGTCAGCTACCTTAATATCTGTAGAGCACTTATTAAAAAGGAAAATACTTTTTCAGTAAAATGCCAAAGCCTTTGAAAGGGAGCACAACTCATTAATGAAGTTTTTAGGAAATAACCCTCCTATTTTTCCCCCTGCTTCCCCTCTTCTGCCCCCATAAACAAGGTACTTACCACAGTAGTGAGTCTACAGAATTTTCTCTCAACAAAATAGAAAAAAAAGTGACACTGTAACTTAAACCTAATCTATGGTTATGCATCATGCCAAAAGAGCAAGTATTTCTGTTACAGACATCTTTCCAAAGACTTAAATGATCCTAAGTCCACTGAGCACAATGAAGACAGGGATGTGGGCCTTAATAGTGAGTCAGTAGTCTATGGAAAGAGTTGGGGTTTTTTTAATGTAATTGTTAAAAAAATGGGTCAGAACAATAAATTATCCTCTTTTTCCATTCTGGTTGGCCTCGTACAATGGCTGTCAAAGGTACATTTGAAATAGTAACTTAAAAACATCTTAAAAGTCAAAGGCATCATACCATACATCTTGGATGCTAATAGAGTACATATGAAAAAAATCTAAGTTCTAAGTATGAAATGCAGTACAAAAATCAGCAATCTGGTGACTGGGGAAAAAAATAATAAACCAAATTTGGTTGCATCTACTAAACTTCTAAATGCAAGGAATAGCTAGAATAAAAAAAAAAGGAGATGAACTTACTAGGTAAAATAAAATTCAATAATCTACAACAAATCAATTTTTCTACTGAAGACAAAGTTCTTTCAACCACAAATATTGCCAAAGAAATAGCTGTACCTTCTTTTGAAAAATTAAGATCACTTAATATTACATTCAAACTTTCAGAAATAATTGTAAAAGTCTGAAACCTTTTTTCTAGAGCAAGAATGCTAACACTGAGATGGTTTTTTGTTTGGTTTGCTTCTGGAAATGAGCACAGGCAAACATTTTATGATACTGAGTCAGGTCTTGGTAACTAAAACATGGACTCTAAAGACTCAGAGCAACTGAATATGAGATCACAGATAGCATGGGCAGTACTCTCCTGCTGTTGGCAATGACACCATAAGCATCAAATATGTAAGGAAAAGACAACCTTCAAGTCTGGAATTTACTACAAACTTCTCTCCTGACAGTGGTACAGCTTCCCAGAAAGGTACATACTATTTTTGAAAGTATTATTTCTGGAATGGAGTAACTCATCATTACATTCCATTCAGACAGAAAAGGTGTGAACCTTTCTCTACTTCTTTCTCTGTGTCTTCTACAAAATAAAACAAACACATACCAGAATAGGATTTCAAAATCAAATTAACTCACAGACTGCATGGACAATTCAGCTACATGTACTGTAAATTACAACAGTAATTTACAGACAACTCTTCTTAAATTATTTTTATTTTTTCTTAAACAATTAAAAGTAATGGCATTGTTTTAAAATATAAAATTGTCCAAGTTATTTCAGTTGCAGCTCAGAATAAAAACTTTATTCTGTAAACTTTTAATAAACTAGAAGAAAGAAAAATTTCATTATTATATAAACTTCTGTTTGTATAACAGAAGCATTCTCACCTTGTTTGTCCACATTCACATGTTTTTGTCACAAAGGCTGGGCACGAAGGGCAAGGTCCTGGATGGCACAGGCTTAAAAGTAAGTCAAAAAAGCAAACAATATTATAAAGTTAACTTTACAATTTCTTTACAAAGCTTTACTACACTTCCAGAGAAACAATCCACCATGACCCAAGTCACTATGCAAGCCACTGCAGGGTACGAAAGCATTATTAGCACAAGAAAAAAATATTAATTATTAGAGTTCCATCACTCTCAAATGCCACTGATGTTGAAGGAAAA
>NW_010147340.1:20391-21667 GCF_000699245.1 Pterocles gutturalis | reverse complement strand
AGGTGGGGGGCCTGCCCTTGGCCTCGGGGGGTGGCGTGGGCCCCCTAATCGGGCCTGTGGAGGCACAGAGAGCCGCACACCATCCCTAACCCAACAGCCACGCTCCAGCATGGGTTGCAAGTAAAGCTCAATAAACAGACACATGAAGTCCCTGGTAAACACCAGTTCTGGATTACATTCAGTTCCCTTTTCACATCCATTCTTTTAAGTGTGTGTCAGATACCATCCCAGATCGAGGACGCTGTACTATAGTTTATATTCTCACTCCTTTCTGTTTTGCCCCTTGCAATGTTATATAGATCATCTGTTATCATGGTCAGCAACAGAATTGGGTTTTGTGGGCTAGGATGGATTTCTGTGCTCAACCCCAGTGAATTTAGTCTTATCCAGTGAAGTATGACCTTGTCTGACCTCAGGACACATCTTAGGAATGCTCAGAGAACACACACAGCTCACTGAAGCTGGATTGACCACAAAACCCCTGGGACATTCAGTTGCAAAAATCTCTGGAAGCTGCAACTACCTTGTACCTCTCCACATACTCAAGTTGTCATTGCCCCCTTCCTGCCCAGTCTCCTCCTCCACCCAGCTCTGTTTCATGACCCGTTTATTCTGAGTGTAAACATGTGCACTGTGTAACTGCTGTTATTTTGTACTGCACTGGCGTGTTAAAACGCAGTGTTAAGTGAATATTGATTTCTGAGCATAAGTTAATAGTCCACAATCAATTGCGTGCAAGAGTTGCCTCACCAGCCAGCCTGCGCTTTCAGGATAGCTAGAAACTCATCTCGGAGAGCTCCTCCGCGCACACATACAGCGCCCCTTGCTCATCCCGTGAGATGCAGCAGCTCTGAACAATATTGTACACAGCCAAGCGATATTACAGACCTGACCGGGGCAGAACAGGTGGGTGTTTCTTTTACCCTGTGCTTTAACTGTTGCCAGGAGAGCACTAGCTAGGTTCCCAGTCACCGTCAGACACCTTCTTATTATAGAATCTTACATGGTCACGTGTCCAGAGTAGTTGTCCTTCTGCAGTGGTGATAGTTCCATTTCAAACCCCAGCCTCCTCTTTACTTCCTGGGCAGGTAGGGCACGCAAATCCCTGCATGGAGCAGAACCATCTCTTCTGTTGCACAGAGAAGCAATGTCTTACTTCCATGCAGTGGGAACAAATATAATGTCTTCTTAATCAAGAGGAGTATGAATGCTGGCTTTTCTGGTTATCTACTGAAATATGGTCATTTGGATCAAGAGACAGCACTGTTTTCACATG
>NW_010147340.1:7880-20360 GCF_000699245.1 Pterocles gutturalis | reverse complement strand
CTCTTCAATGAAAACAGAGTCCACGTTACCATGTTCTAATCTCTGCATTAGACCATTCCCCGTATGATGGCACTGGTAACCTGTCAAGGCTCTTGGCTGTAGTGTAATAGCATCTGTTATCTCCAGAGTTTAGTGGAGAGTGACAGGGAAGAAGAAAATGTTGTTCTTCCCAATATTCCACAAATCAGTGAGGATATTTGTGAGAATAGCGGAGCAGATTTCCCTGAGCCGTCTGTACCAGACACACAGTGTACTGCATTCATCTTCCACTCATCTGCACTGTGATCTTCCTTCTTTCTCCACTTTACTGCTCTGAGACAGGTTGACAAGGAAAAGGTATTGGCATTCTGTTGTTCATATTCATGGCACTGGGGGCCTTTAGCCCCATACCCCTACTAAGAAGGTTATTGATTGCAATTGCAGCCTCCTGTCGTGTCCCGGATTATATAGGAAAATGCTTGACTCTCAGAGAAATCCTCCTCTAGACTGAAATTAAAGCAAAACACGTCAGTTTGGGTTTTTCTCCGGTGTCCCTTTTGCGGGTACTTATGCACCTTTATATAGACAGCTGCCTCTTAGCCTTGTTCATCAATAACTGCAGACAAAATTCACCTCTAAATACACCTGCATTCACAGGTACTCACACTGCTGCAAGTACAAACTCATTTTCACTTAGACTTTTGGAACACCTGATCTCCAAATATCACAGTTATTCAACTACACAGCATATATGCATGCACGAGGATAACTACTCCTAAGAAATGTCATGCCAATGTCAGTGTCAGTTCAGTTCTGTTAGCACCACTGATGTTCAAAGACTGGCACAGTTACCTAAACCCATTCAGAACAGTTCTTACTATCCATACCACAGGGCAATTTATGAAACCCCCTCACCTTCTATTCCCCAGAATCTGGAATACATCCTGTAAGTACCTTTGGTCCAAAACCAAAAATAATCTAATAAAAATTCTCTACTCTGACAATCTTCACATTGAGCTCTAAGCAAGCATATAAAAGGAGGGAACCTTCTAATTGTTGTAATGTAGATTATTTTTAAAAGTGTAAAATAATGCCAAATCTCACTAATAAAATTTATCTTGCAACTCTAGAAGTCTCCTGCCTTCCTTTGCATTTAATAGAAGCTACACTCCTTGTCTCCTACTGCTGGAAGCATTATGGGAAAAAAATTTAAAGAACAGAGTTAGACAGAATCTCTTACAAAGTAATCTTAACACCTTTATAGACATCACTCAGCATCAGGTAGTTCAGATGTGGCTTCCAGAACTCTGACATAGCTTTAGATCCCTTAATGTGGTCTAATGTAGCATTTATAGAAGGCATTCACATGGTCCTTCTCCACACGAGCTCAGTCCCTGTCTTAGATAAGTTGTTTCTCGTGGGACAGGAGAAGCAACACTCATTTCTTGCCTGAGGTCATAAGCAAGGTGATGCCAGAGACAAGCCCTGAATTTAGAAGTCTGAAATTATTGTGTCCTTGCCTCAGAATCACTGCCACTGCCTCCAGCAAACACTTCTGTTTCGGTAAGGACCCAGGGAGTGCAGTTTTCCTTGTAAAGGAGGGCGCAGTAAGCTTTACTTCAAGCAGTAATTCCTGGCTGCAGATCCCTGGCATGCCTCCTCAAGCCTGCTGACAGCAAAAGGTGACTCAACTCGACAACACCAGAGGTTCAGCACCTGTGAAGAATGAGAGTATCTTTCTCACTACATCCTAAAATCACAAGTCACTCGGTTTGCTAAGAGGGAAGGCAACTTTACACAAGAACAAGGAGAACTTCAAAGTCTCCTTTGGGGTGCCCATGGACCAGACACAGCTTTTGGGGCAGCAGCGGAGGAGCAGGAAGCCACCCAGCGCCGCTGGGCTCCACGGGACCATTCAGCACTGCTACGGGATCAGCTGCTCTTCTGCAGTTGCTTCCCCCATCGAAACAGATGCTGGTAAACAGGACCAGAGGCTGGTCGCTTCTACCGCAGGGAGTTTGTGGCTGAACCTTTTCTCAGACGAGGGAGGGTCGGCTGAGGCTGAGCTTGGTTTAGTCTCTAATGGAAGCTCTTCTCACGGGCGATGAGCTCTCCTCCAGGAAGTGACTCGTGTTTGGGTTTCTTGCGAGCCCCAGGGTTAGCAGAGGTCGGGGATGCAGCACTCTCTCCAAGTGCCTCCATGAAAATAGCCCCACATACCTTCCATTTACAGCTGATCACCTCCATTATCCCCGGGCTGGGGGGAGATGATCAGCAATTGTTAAGTGCTTGAATCAGACTAATAGCTCACTGCTAATTCCCCCAGTAATGTGCATCTAAATTCCTGGTAAACAAACGGACTGCTTTTCACACACAGGGATGAATGCCAGAAGCCTAATATTAGACCTCTGGAGCTAAAGCTTTTAGAGCAATGCTGTCCACTCAGAGATGTTTAATGACATTATATTCTGTACTAAATAATTAGAAAATGAAGGCCCACTTGGAATCAATGAGTTACTGTCTAATTAAAATGAAAAAGGGGCTCTACCCTGTTTTAAACAAGTTTATACTAAAACGGTGTACCTGATAAATGGCGCTGATAACTGTGTCTTTACCTTTGGGCAGAACGAGGCAGCCATTAAGCTAGCACAAAATAATTGCGTGACTTTTGGCTCATCTTTCTCCTTATTGGTCCCACCTGTTTTCCTGTAAGGCATGAGATTCGGCTGTTCTTCCCTGCCCCCATCAGATGACAAAAGTTATTAAACAACATTCAGATAGCTTATCCTGGCAGAGGAAAAATCCTCTTTGCCTTTGTTTTATTCTGTGGCCAGAATCCCAGAGTTCACACCACTGGGTGCTTGAAGAGCTAGGAGATGCAGACTGAAGCCTCTAGAAACACTTTGCAAGAAGTGCAGATAAAAAAAGATGAATGTTCTACTGATTATATGTCTGAATTAAAATTAATTAGTAAATTAGTCTTCAGCTGAATTTTATCTCAGCAATCTTGATCAAAATAAAGAGCAAAATTACAGAAAAGCAGTGAACAGAGTTGGAGCAACTGGAAGTATGTATCTCACAATTTGTATTCCACTTCCATTACACAACAGGCACACATACGCCCCATTGTATATATCATCCCCTTGAAGACGTGCAAGACTAAAACAGCTGCATGAGACTCTAGCTTTCTTTCTCCTGCCACAGCCATCTAGGATTCCGCATTCACATCCAAAACTAAATTAAAGATTTTGATCTTTGTATTCCCATCTTCCTCCTTCCAGTGTACCCTAAAGGTAAGGAAAACAGGAGTGTTTTCCTGTAACAATGCTGCTGCTTCTAAACTGTGTCCCTTCCTATTCCTGACTTTTTGGCATTTGGTCAGGGAGGAACATTGCATTAAAACATTTGCATGGCAATGCATACAGAGAGCCAAAATTAAAATTTTGTTTTACAGTGACACATTCAGCAAGAGAAAGTTGCAAGCTGTTTTATAATGCTGGAATTGCTGTTGCAGATAAATTCCCCTGGCATCCACAAGTGACTAATTTAAAACTCAACTGAAATAAAAACTTTTCTTCCATTATTGTGAGACATATAAATCATAACACATTTGCTCTCAGAAAAGATAGGTATTATGTGACAGATTATAGGTATGAATTTGTGACTGTGATAACAGGAGATTGGACCTGATGACACAGGAGGTTCCTTGCAGTCTTAAGTCCCTAAACAGAGCAAAGGGAGACTTTTCAAAAACTGTTTTCCACTGTATTTGTCCTATTTTAGTTATTCTGGCTCTGTTCTTATAACATCGGGCATTTCAATGGACTACAGAAAGGGTGATTCTCCCTCGGATTTCTCTTAAAACATCCAGGACTCAACAGTTAAAAGCAAAAGATAATAAAATGTGTTTTCTCCTAAGAAAAGGATACTATTAAAACAAAGCTGACTTCAAACCTACGTGCCAGTTTAGAATGCCACATCAGAGATTCCAGCATTGTCTCTTCAAGAAAATGCCAAGGACTTTCAGGAACTGTGGGGTATCAGTAATAATTCAGTACAGGAAAATGGCACGAGTCAGAGTAACGGCAAATGTTTCTTCCTAACGGGACATGTTTATATTCCAGATCATGCACGCTGGGCAATTCTGTTCTCTTTGCTCCTGTTATTGCTGCAGTCTCTTATGTGCTTGCAGGTTCATACACAACTCGCTCAAGAAATGTTTTAATAAAGGGTGAGCAAAGTGCCACTCTCCTCCCTTTCACTTTTTTCCCCACCAGTCTAGCACTTAAATTACTGTTCATTCTAATTAAGTTTGCCCATTACATACTGCCATTATAGGTCACTGAGCCCCATTGCAAGGAACTGAAATTTCTTTAACCATCTATACACAGTTACTCATTCTGCAGCTTTCCAAACCAGCAGCTTTTTTTTTTTTCTTCCTCTCCCTAAAGAATCTTTTGATTAACTGAAGTCAATTTTGCTAAGTGCTAGTGTCTCTCAGAAGCTTGTTGTGTCAGTGATCCCCAGGGCTCCATTATGTCTTCAGGGCTATAAACCAGGAATTGCTCATTCTTCTTGTAGAAATGTGAGATTAGCAGCTAATTCCTCCAGCCTCAAGCTCTTTGGATTTCACTGCCATCACTGCAAATCAGAGCATGTTTGTCTTTTATGGCTGTTCTAGCAGAAATTAGTTAAGAAATTTCCAATCTTTTTTCCCAATTTCAGTCCAGCCTTGTGCAAAATTTTTAATGCACAAGTGGTCCAGGTCCTCAAATACACCACCCAACTGTTTGCTGTTCTACATCCAGCGTGGGGTTGCAGTGGTATCTCATCAGAAGCACATTCCAGTGCACCGACCACTTCATTCTTCATATGCAAAGTGCAAATGGAACTGATATGGAACTGCAAATCACAGTGCAAACGCAAATTCTATATATATTTTCAACACAGAAATGCCCTCAGACAGAGAGAGATTATGACTTGTCTTGAAGGAATTTGCTGAAAGGTTGGGAGTAAAATCTCAGCTGTTTCATTCATATGACATAGGACGTACCTTCCTGCGACAGGGCTGAAATGTGAACACCAGAAGCTCAACGTTGGCCTCTGTTCTCAAGCATCACCAGGTTACATCTTCCATCTGGTAAATCAGGCACAAGAAAATGGTAAGGAAAGGGAAAAGACGATGAGGTGATCAATTTACTAGATTAATTTATTTTTGATCAACCTCAGTGAGAAGATCTCACCAGAAATCCTACTATTATTCACGATAGCACTGTATTACTCAGGTATCCACATGAGATTGTATTTTATTCAGATTGTCAAGCATGAACTTTTCAATTCAGCATCCAGTTGCCTATGTTAAGGGGTAGCATTTCCAGGACTTAGTGGTAAGACACAAATAATTTTTCTTCTTCAGATGCCTTTTATGTTTTAGTTCTGATTACGTCCTCAATCAGCGTGCCACACATACACAAGTAAAAATGGTCTGCACCCTTGCTAATTTAATGATTCACTTCTGCTTTTGAGATAAAGCTCATATAATCTGACATATTGTAAACAAATACAGCTCCTCAAACGAAGCTCCATCATATCCCATCCTGCTACCACAGAACTCGGCTCGCTAAGCACCACGTTCTCTCAAAGGTTACACAGCCTTCTGCAGCAGGGTATGGCTCTTCTTCAGTATTCCTGGAGTACAATCACTGCTTAAGTAGAAGCAGCATCCTTCTTGTATGTATTCTCTAACATCTGCCAGCCCCAAATTCCACCTGTAATCAAGTTGTGTACTCTTTCAGCTTTGTTAGATCCCTTTGATGACCACAGACCTCCAGCACCCTATCTAATTCTGGGTACTGCTCATCTCCTTGACGATTACCTTTCTTTTAAAACTGCTGATAAACCCACTAGACACCCTTTGGGACTCACTCACGTTAACCTTTTGCCACACTGAAAAATTGCTTAGTGTTCCTCTGTTTTCTGGGTTGTGCTATTTCCTCATTCCTCTGTTTGCCGCTCACAGCCACTGGCTGGAAAGAAACCGAATTATGCAAAAGCAACACTGTGACTTAGCAGAATGTAACATCATTGCTGCTGCGACACGTACAGAGGTTCTGTTCACAGAAGGTGACAGCACTAATTACCTGTGCAAGTCTCTGGCAAATCAAAAGTGATGGATCAAGAATTAAATCAGGAGTGGTTGCATTGCTTCAAGTAAAATTAATTACTCAATAGATGCTTACGAGCATTGGTAGGAATCAATAGCACTTAAAAATTAAAAGGAGGTGTAGATCAGGTGTTAAGCACAGTCTCCTGAGCTCTATTTGCCACTGAACTAGAAGCAGCAGTCTAGGAAATTCACTTCTGCCCTCTTTCACCAATACTTAGCCGCATATTTAGTTATTAGGATAATTTAAAAGCTGTCCCAGTTGACCCCTCCACACTGAATAACAACTGGAAATTTCACAGTGTTTGTTTTGTCAGCACTGTTCCATTAACACCTCAAGGCAAAAAAATGCCTCCTTTTGGAAAGAAAAATGCCTGCTTTCTAATCCAAGAATTCCAGTTCTCAGACAAGAGGGTGAGCTTCAGATCCTCAGACACGGGTGAAGTACATGCCACTCAGCTTCTGCTGAGATTTCTCTGGAAGACAAAAAAAACTTCCAGCACTGGAGTTGGAATGACATGTTGTTACACTCAGTAATTCCCGGTCTGTGTAAAGTGAAAATAAAATAGCAAGACTGACGCAATACTTCCTACTTAACCTGAATTTTCTTGGTTTTACATTATCAGTAATCACTGACCTTCAGGTGCTGATCGTATTTTTCCTCTGGTAACTTTTGTGAAAGGCTGCATGTACTGTGCAGGAAGGTAGTTAATTAGTAAAGAGGAAGTAAAGAGAAAGGAGGGGAAAGGCTTGGAATCTGTAGAGTACTGAGGGAGAGAAAAATTATTACTTTAATCATCTAGTTACCTCTCTAAATATGTCCTGAGATACACACCAGGAAAATAATATAAAAGTGATTTTTTAGTTTTCATCAAATATGGTACAATAAGGAAAAAATAAATTCTATTGCTGTTAATAGATACTTAAATTACGGAAAGCTGTACATTCTCTTAGCAGAAACTGGAATGAGAACACTGGTTTAGTATAACTAAACCAGAACTAGAATTATTTTCAGATTAGAGTAAGAATTTTTTTAATCATTATTAGCTAGAATAACATGGGAAAAATCTTGCTCCCTAAGTAAAGGAACTAACGAAACCTACTTTCACAGCTTTGTTGTCATCTCTGAGGTGTCAGTACGTATATACTGTGTATGTGGGTGTATACACACACCCCCACAAGCCTGTATTCCCATCAGGCAAGGAATGGAAAATGCAGTGAACTGCTCAGGATCATGTGTGTGTTGACCATGAAGTGACACAAGCATACACCGACTGAAGGTGCTGATAGCCGAGCTCTGTCAGAGTTCTCCCTCTCAGCACCAGTTTTCACCTCTCCTCAGAGCTGCTAGCCTCAGAAGCGCATGGACACAGAAGTCTTGAAACAGTTATTAGCTGTCAAGTTTGGCTGGACAGCCACCAAATGAACACTGGAGACGCAATCATATATCCCTCTGCTTCTTCAGAGACGGTCTAACCCCACAAACAACACAGGAAAACAAGAGGCTCCAGCAGCATTCAAAGAAAAATCCCGATGATTTATACACAGAGCAAGAGAAACAGCTTCCTGCAGCGCTGATCACCGAGTATGGAGCTGCTGCGGAGGTAAAAACGTAACAGAACCCTGACTTCACATCACCTCTATTAATGAGGCTCACAACCTTCCCCAAAGCAAACGTGTCAACACTCACACAGCAACAGCACACAGAACAGAACAACAGAGCTGCTCAAGAGGAACTTCTGCAGACTAGTGGCTTTCACTTATTAAATGCTGTAAAAACACTTTTGCATGAAAAACATGCATTTTATTTTTCAGGTGCTGAAATGAAAATTCCCCACTCTGAGAACTGGCAGTTTGTAGACTTGGCTATATGGTTTCCTAAAGAGATTATCCCTTCCAACCTAGCAATGCTTTCAGCTTGATAGAGCAGTTGACATCTGAGGGTTGCTTCATGACCCAAGACACGCAAAATGACCCATTTATCCTCAGGTCTTCACACCCCTTTTTTCTGTAAATTTACACCTTTCTTGGCAGTCTCAAATCAGTCAAAGGTGCAAATAACCCAGCAAGAAGGATTAGAAAAGCACGCAGTCAGTGAACCAGCTCGGGCCAGGCTCACCAGCAACGTAAGTGCTGGATATGCAGGCAGGAACGTGGACAGCAGAAAGACAAACTCGCCTTACAAGATACTTAAAAGAAAAGTCAATCCTTTAGAAGATCTATTTTGCACAAACTGAGCTAATCTGGACAAAATCTAACATTTCATAACACAAACAAGTGGGCAGCTTCAAGCATAGGGCTCTTGTTCAGCCTCATGCAGATGTCAGTTAATTAGGGAGAAGGTTGTATCATTAGCAGCCCAATCGATATGAAAGGAATTAAGAGCTCGGGCAGCAAGCTCCCTTGCTTTCTAGCACAGCACCCGGGGCTGTATTTAGCTAAAATCCAATACACATTAGCGGACAATCAATGTAGTCTTGCATGGGGATGTCTTCTTGAAATCCTTTAATTGGACTCTCTAGTGTTGTCAGTGCTAAACAAGATGTCAGATTAACGTAGAAGCCTTCCCAAATGGGGCTGGCAGCCCACAGTCTGGAGAAGCCACATTTACTTGTATTAAAACCTCACTGGCTTTCCAACACGTATTAATAGTACTATTTTCATAGTTATCTGAAAAGCATCTTTACATACAGATGCTTCATCCTGTAAAACAGCCATCTGCACACCAGTAACAGCAGACCCCCCCCTTTTTGCAATTTCAGTCCATTAATTAAGAACCTGTCAGTCACACTGGGCTGACAGTCTTTACCCTGAATTTATGACCTCTGCAGAGAATACAAATCGATATTGAAACCAGCAAGTGTAAAATACTCCATTGACAGCTCCCATAACCGGTGTGAAATTTGACATGGCAATATTATGTGTAGCAGCATATACTTCTCATGACAAAAATTAAGAACACTTTCCATTCACTATATTCCCAAAGTAAAACTGCAACAGTCTCATGACCCAAGCAGGAAGTTATTTTTACTGTATTGAATATTACCTTTGTTTTACAGTTCACCTACAGCAGCTACATTACAAATTTCCTGCTCAGCAGAGTGGATACTACAAAACAAATCCAAATCTTACCTCTGAAATGCTTTATCTAACTTAAGATAAGAAACAAGCAGATCCACAAGAGGACAGTACTGAAAGAAACAAGGATCATGTTCATATCACACAGATACGTACAACCTAGGGCCTTGACACTTCAAACAGAATAGAAGCAAACATTAACTATAACTAGAGTGCCACAGAACATTTAGTTCGAATATTTTTTGACAGAAATTTGAATTCCACAACCAACTAGGAACAGGGAGTACTGCATCTCATACTTACTGGCACTATAATACGACAAGAGTGGTCACAGCATCCACAACGTGCTACGGGAGAGTAGTATGTGTGGCAGAAAACAGCAGTAATGTGGAATTTTTATTATTATTGTTCAGATGGGTAAGCATGGCAGCATGGAACATTACAGCCGACTGAGAAACACGTTATCAGAAATATTACAGAATACAAAAATCAGAAATGAAAGTGAATTCACGAATTTGAACTACACACGAGAAATAGTAAGCACATTCAGAGCAGAAGTGCCCAATAACCTGGTCACCTTCTGATCTTCCCAGAAGCAGAGATTCCTTCAGAACGAAGAGAGTCCTGATGGGTGCTCCTTTCACTATCGAGGGTAAGACAGCTTCAACAGTACAGCTTCTGCAGCCCAATTCTGAAATTCCTGGGGGAGACAAAGACACGAACACAGTTCTGGTGTCCTGTCTCCCTCCTGTCCGTGGCTCTGCACAACAGGAGGACAGCTTTGGATACCGCAGGTCTGATTGGAAGAGATTCCACTGGGGCAGGCCACCTACACACTACCATAGTGTCAAAAGAAGCAATCAAAAAACCTTCTAATGCTCTAGAACTAAGCAATAATCTATTCTCCTGACTGAAATTTTCCTCCCATCCAGATCAAAGTTGCTTTGCTCCATTTTGTGTACCTTGAGAAGCTCAAGTGTCACAAAGCAAATGGATTCTTGGCAGCAGACAGTCCTGCAAAAGACTCAAGAATAAATGTAAGTGAACATGACAAGTGATTGGAAGATGCTGTCTTTTCTACAAATATTGCATGTCACAGTATTTTTAAAAAAAAAAACAACAGGAGTGAATGAAAAGTCTTCACATCCTCCCCCTCAAAACACACTCCTTCTAAGAACTCTCTAAACTTTAATCCGTTATTTAACTTCTTACTGTTTAAAGGTTGTTTCAAGACCTATATTCTTAAAATATGTGCCTCTTTTTACCTCTATAACCCCCCCCCCCGATTTCCAGGAGTTTACTTTAGGACCTTATTCTATAGTTCATTTTTTCACATTTCACTTAAGCATAAGAAGGAGGATGATCATTAACATCAATGGACACATTTGCAAGAAGTTCAACTCTTCCCTCCCCTTTTCTCATACTAAGTCCCTATTCTTTCATGCTTAAAACAGGACACAAAGGTTGCCCCTACTTTTCAGTGTCTTCAGCCAAAAGTCTTTTTGAAACTGGTAACTGCTTGTGCAAAAGTATTCACACTACAGCACAAGTGAAGTATCTGCACATGGAAAAACTTCTAACTTTGGGTTACAACTACTACTACACACGTTCAATGGGTTTAATATACTGCACTCACAATTTTTGGATCCTGCAGCCTATCCAAACGTCACCAAAATCTGTCCTATTGCCCCACCCCTATACCATCCACAATAACTTTATTTCTAGAAGACTGTAATCTCAAAATACACGCTCTTTCACAAAGTATTGTCTTTCACCAGCCTTAATTTTATGTGTGGGGTTAACATAGTAAATGAAAAAACTGACTTGATGGTCAAAAAACAGCAGAAAGGTTTCATAAGGAAAGCCCACGCACTGGAAAATGGAGAATAGGAAGGGTCATTCAAAGTTCTGGAGAGAATATACTATGTGATGTAAAAGAGAAAGAGCTGCTTCTATTGGACTTTTTGAAGTCAGTGTACAGAACAGCATCTCTTTAAATAAGCAAAATGTTCCTACAGCAAAGGATCAGCAGTGCTCACAGCATAATGAGACTGTCAGGAGAAGGAGATGTCAGCTAGAAAAAACTACAGCCTAGTCTAGGAAGAAAACTTACATTCACTCACTGCACAGCACGTTGCTGCTGTGTAAATTTGAAGATATTGCTCAATTAACCCTCAGCTACTACTGTTTTTAAAAATTATGCCCCCGAAAAATGCATTGCAAAGATCAGCTTCCCTTCGTGCAATTTCTATAGAAGACAAAGTGCATAATTGCCCAACAACATAAATATGCAGCACTGTAAATCTCCAGCTGACAAGGAGCACATTCACACAAGTTCTCTCCATCAAAAAAACCCCCAAATCATAGGTGGGGAAAAAAAAAAAAAAAAAAAAGAATGACAGATCTTTCTAGGAAACCATAAAAGTATTTTAACAGACAGCATACTGTGACACAACTTCCCACATTAGGGAAGTGTCATGCCTACCAAGAACTGGCTATCAATTCACAAAACACACACGGACACAAGGAATTGGATTATAACCTATGGCTCCACTACTCACTGTTGTAGCATTTGCCAAATACGTTCTTTAAATAACAGTACCCCAAAGTCTGCACAGGGGCCACCAGGATTTATTGCTTTTGGATGTACAGTCCAAAAACCAACTCAGCATAATAAAATTCTGAAGGTTACACCAATGTCGTCAGTGCCGCTTTCAGATGTTGTAGAGCACTTTCACACTGTGTCCTGGAAAAACATGAAGCCACTCTTTCTCCCCAGTAATCCATCATCTAAGCAATGTAGTACTTTCTATAATGGAAGAGCTCCACGCTGCATCTTCCATTACCTTCCAGTTTAATTAAATGTTCCGTGAATAAATCTTGTGCTTACACTCTTGTGACATGCTACCAGTGCTGACTTCTCCATTTATAAACCACCCGGATTCGGTCCCATCATGCCTGCTTACCGTACCCGTCACTCACAGAAGACTCCAGACTCTCAGAATCCGTCCTCTTTTAGTCCTTCTTTGCTAGTTATTGATTGGAGATGTCTGCAGAAGTGAATTAATTATGGGAGCTAGGTACGAACAGACCTCTCTTAGCTTCCTTATTCAGAGTGTCCAAGAGGCTGAGCAGAGACAGGACACCAACAATCCTTGAAGTGAAACTACTGGAAAAAAACCCATTTACTAAGCAGGAACACACACACTTGATTGAGTTTCAGTTTTCAGTTAGGCAGAAAGCACTGGTTCGGGGAGCCT
>NW_010147340.1:0-7849 GCF_000699245.1 Pterocles gutturalis | reverse complement strand
CTTTCCCTTTGACTATAGAATCTTCTTATCTACTCTGACAGTGCAACACCAGCATGGCGAGATGACTTCAGGCAAGTTAGAGCAATTTTAAAATGTAAGTATCCTTCAAACGGCTGCACATTTCCAGTCCACTGAAATGCCATGGTTAGGCTAACCTGCTCTACCTGTCGTTAGAACAGATGAGAGGAGAATGTATGTTCAGCGGTCATCTTTCAGCAGAGGAAGGCATACCTTTCAGAGGAGATGCCGTAATTGTTTAAACCACTATTAACTTAATCACTAACAGCCATCTGACCAAATGCCACAGTGCAACCTGGGAAGAGAAGGCATCAAGTGCCATAAAAGTTCTTCCAGATCATCTCATCACCTAATAACACAGAATGAGGACAAGCAGTAAATCACATACCACTGGCAGTAAACCTGCACAGTGATGTTTTCCTTTCCTGAACCAAGACTGTTACCAGGAATTTTTACATTGTTGTATTTTAATATGCACTCCATGATGATCAGGAGTCATCCCAAGTTTTCACAAAGATAAGAAAAACAAAGTAATCTGCTTTCATTAAAAACATCCTTACAAATTCCCTTGTATTGCATCTGCATTATACTAATCTTGCGGGGTTTGTGGAGTTTTTGTCTCTCCTGCTCTTAAAAGGGAGAAGAAGAGACATATTCTGTGTATATGTTTAAAATGCTTTAACAACCGGGGCATCCAGACAAAATTCATGAAACTCTCTTAGAAACAGTTTAAAAGCACAAATTACAGGAATTACTGAATTAAGTACTTCAAAGGCCAAGCTAACACTCAACATACCAGTGTTGGAGTTAAACCACCAGCTGACCTGAAGGTGTTTAATATCCCTCTGTCTTTCAACATGTGGAAAATCAACTGGAAACAAGCTATGTCATAGAGTCAGTATTGGGTTTCTTGGACTTTCTAATCCATCATCATGCAGCTAGCACCAGACAACTGAGATGTACTCAATTCAGTTTCAGAACGGCATCACTCTCAATTAAAGAAAATAAAGTCAATTATGTGCAGAACATACTTTAGTAATATCTAACTTCATTTTCCTCAGGATGTCTAATACGATACACTGTTACATCAAGGAAATAAATTTTGCCTTTGTATCAGATCCAGTGACAGCAGAAACCACTTTTGCAGCAATTCATCAACATGGCAGAAGTCTGCATGTGCACTGCTTCATCTTTCATCCGAATCAGAACAGCTCAGTTAAGAAGACAGGAATTTTAATCTAATTAGCATAGGTAATAAAAGCTCTGTAAGCTAGCGTTAGTGACTTGGATATTCACAGTGTCCTCAGAAATTCTTCACTTGAGCAAGGTTTACAAATCATTAAGTTCCAAAAGAACTGGTGAAATTTGAGGAGTCACCATAACTATACTGTAAAGTTAATTAAAATTCATTTTATCACCACTATGATAGAACCTAACCTGATAAAAAACATTTTTAATTTCTTTCTAACACCAGGCCTGTGAAGCACAACAGAAATTACTTTCTTAAGACATGCACCAATATATGCTGGGGTCCAGGAGCTGGAAAGCTGCTTTGCAGAAAAGGACCTGAGGGTCCCGGTGGACAACAGCCTGACGTGAGCCAGGGGTGCCCTCGCTGCATCGGAGGCTGGTGGTGTCCCAGGCTGCATTGGGAATCGCCCTGTCAGCAGGTCGAGGCAGGGGATCCTCCCCCTCTGGCCAGCGCTGGTGCGGCCCAGATCCAAGCAGACGCACAGAATCAGTACCCAGACTCACGTCCTGCGTTCGTGTCTGAGCCACACGAGGGATCACACAGCTTTAATGCTTCCAACGACAAAGACCTCTCTACTAGAAAAAAGTCACATACTTTTATGTCTTGCACAACTCCTGCTTTGCTCATCAAGCCTAACTGTTACTTGACCTTTTCTGACCAGAACTATTCCACAAATCAAGAAGGTTTTCCTAGTCGTCCAAACAGCCGTCTAAGGTACCATGTTTTACACATGCTTCTTCCTGTCACATTCTCTCTATTTTTTTCCTGTAGGGACAAGGAAAATACACAACCCAAAACTCCACCTTACAAACTCCTCAACCATTCTCCATTTTTTTACCTGCTGAACTTACATTTACTCTGGCTATTAACCTCCCCCCCGCCCCAACTGTCTCCCAAAAACCCCAACCAAAACCAAACCAAGAACAAACCTAGGTGAAGGCTCCTGAATAACAGAATCCTTAAGAACCCGCATGGTTCTTCACAGTCTCACTGCGGTATCTAGGGGTCTTGGTGGGCAATATGCTAAGCAAATGGTGTACGCTGGTTTCCTCAGAGCACCTGGCCTGGTTACACATACATAGCTGGTACTGCATTCGAGCTCATCGGAAGCTGCAATTAAATAAAATCTCTGCAAAACAGAAAATATATGGCATGAGTCAATGGATTTCTCAGATATAAAGAAGTGATTCAGGCACAGTAAACACTTTTGTTGCATGACTCCAGCATCCTCAGAGGCATTTTATGTCACTTCATTTCAATTAACCTCGCAAGAAAGCAATTCAGATCTGAGCAAGAGAGAAGAAAAAAAGACATTACTGACAACACACAAAAGCCTGCCCTGATGTCATAATGCTGTATTGCTTGAGTCACAGGCACATTTCCTGGAACTCAGTTTTGAAGCAGGAAAGCAGGAATAAAGAGTATATAAAGAAGAACAGCTACCTGCTGTGAATCAGAGAAACTATTCCAGATGCCCATGAAATAGTTATCCCTGCTGAAAGTTAAAGCAGCTTTCCGAACTGCACCGTAACGCATTATTCAGCTTCAAAATGTTCCCCATCTCAATTATGCACATGCTGCAAACAAAGAACACAATCGTTCTAACTCTCTCACAGTAGCTTCTGGGTCTCAAGATGGTTTTCTATCTCCTTAATTCCAAAAAAGACAATTTACTGTGAACTCATAGCTGCCAGGATCTGTTCCGACACTGTTGTTTCAGCACCACCCTTTATGTAGCAGCACCAGCAGAAATAACTGTCGGTGCTCCGTAACATTATTTTAAGACACTTTTTTCACTGTGCTACACTGCATTCTGCACAAGGAAATCCAGAATTTCCTTTGGAGCAGGAACTTCTTGGTTGCATGAAGCTCGCAGTCTGTGACAATGGGTCACAAGGACAAATCACAAAGATTGTTGTAGCTACACACAAAGGCCTGAAGGGTTCCAGCAACACTGAGAAATTCTTATTAGCATGAGAGACTACCTTGAACATAAAATACATTAATCACAAAATGAGTAACTTTAACAAAACCAGGCCTTAATGGTGTTTGGAGCAGATGCTGGAAGCTTCTATAGCAATCCAGCATTCTCACACCAGAGCTTTCAAATAAATTTAAAATAACCCTGATGTCACCGGGATACAAGAGCACACACATTTCTGCAGTTCTTATACAGATTTTTTTCAGATAATAATCATAGGAGGAAAAATACAGTTTTTCATATCAAACGTCTGGTTCAAATCCAGCAAGGAGGTGTTTCAGCTTGACTGCCGCCAGGTACCTCTTTTAATCCACCAGCCCCCAGCACAGAGACGTCCACGCTACAAAACCCTCTTCACAACTAGCACTGCGTTCTCGCTAGGAGATGAAACACGCGGAGCCCACACCAGCGGAATGCACGATAAGCCCAACCTCCTGCTGCACAGGACAGTCCCATCCTTCCCAGGCACTCTCGCGGCCTTTTCGCCATCCTGAGCAGTCCTGTGGTCTCTTCACATGCTGGACAAACCAAAGCACTCTCTTCCACGCAAAATTTGTTTAAAGCCAGCTCAGTTTCCCAACCCAATTGATTCCATGATTGCATAATTGCCAGCAGCAGCACGACAGAGGCATTTGGATAAGGCAGCCTGAAGTGGGTGAAGAAGGATCAAAAAACTGCAGCCTAAGAGACGTGGCAAAGGAAACTGAAGGTGTTCAGACATTTTTAAGACTTCATTTCAGGATTTTTGCCCAAGGACAGCTGAAGAAAGTGCTGTCCCTCAGCTACACATTTTGCCCTTGCAGAGCAGACAAGCAGGAGAGAACACACACCCACAACTCATGTTCCGCAGTGTGAAATCAAGCTGCTTAATCTGCCACCCACGGAAGTGTCTCGGTGGGGCAAAGCACATTCATCACACCCCAGGTTCTCCTCTTGGACACAGAGGTAATCCCTGTGACACAAAACACGGGTGTACAAGTGAGGTAATGAAGGTTTGCTGCCTTGCTACGCGTGCTACAATGTTGTGGACGAGGACTACGTGCTTCCTAGGACTATCTGCACTGTACCTGTCATTCAAAGTCTGATGAAAATGAGTAAAGGACTGTTGCAAGGAATGGTATTATTCTATCATGCCTGTAACAAAGATACGTCTGTTTTCAATCAGGGCAGTTATAAAGCCGCCTAAGGGCAAAGGGTAGATAACACTGCATCAAACTGTGGGGAAAAAAGATCATGTTCCGTGCTCCATTACTCATGTTAACATGCTGGACATCGGACACTTTACATCGTAGTGGTCATCACTATGGCTGGGGATTACAACGCAACTTTGTCACATGAGATATCCCCCAGTCAATTCTCCATAATTAATAAATGGCTCCCTGGTTTTGTTATGCAGCACGTATGATTTACTAGATTAAAAACTGTTATATACATGAAGAAATAATGGGGGGAAAAATACCACAAATTGAAGATGGAAAAATCACATTCAAACCCTCCCTTTCAATTCTGCCCAAAGATGCAAACTCTCACATGCCATTTTTCAGCGCATTTCAAGTGTCCCACAGCACAGGGTGCCTATTTTTTGCCCCAACAAGATCACTGAGCACACTAATGCACCTCACTAGGAAGCCTTGTTCTGCTTTTTTCATTACATTCTTAATTTCATATAAATTGTCGTACCTCTAGTTTATACTAAACAATTCTTCCTCCTCCTGCGGGTTTGCATTCTTTTCGTGTTTGTTTATTCACAATGTTCCCACTTTGTCCACTCACAGATCTGTCTTGGACTTAAAAGATTTACACTACCTGAAACAATCGTTAATGCCTCTGCCAGCAGACACCTCCAGAACAACTGGGACCAGTGTCAGATTGTCACTTTCACTGCTGGGATAACCAGGTCAGAGCCAGCACGAAAAGAGTTCCTGCCAGAGAAGCCAATCGTGTAAACTTCACCAAGGCCACCACGAGCACAAAGCAGCCACGTTGATGGTCCCGGCAGCCCAGGCTCTGCCAGCTGGTTCTGAAACTGCTTCTCAGAGCACAGGAAATCCTATGTTGAGAACTTCCTCACAGCAGATACACACAGGAGTTACAAACCACTCTCTACCTCACTTTGCATGGAGAAAAAGAGGTGAAAAGGGGGCAAAAAAGGGGCCAAGATTTTAGAGTTTAGAGTTTGTAGTTTTGTAGTTCTAAAGAAGTTACATTCGAATTTCACTTGAAATAGTACAATTCAAGTATCCAAAAACCAGTTATAGCATAGCCACTTTAAGAAGATTCATACTGCTTTTTTTTTTCTTTTAACCAAAGGTCACTTAAGGAGGTCTAATGTAGCATACACATGCAGTCCAGACAGATCTGTAACTCTCATTTCTGGAAGAAGGAACACCATTAGAAAGAAGAAATATAAAGGATACTGGAAAGAAAAGCTTGTCTCCATGGGATTAGAAGTTTGACAAGAGTCCCCTTAAACAAACAAAAGTAATTCCACACTCAGGAACTCAGCAACTGTGTCAGGGCTGATGCAAACTTCTGGGTAACCTTCTTCACTTCTGACTGGCAATCTCTTGCCTTTTGAAACTATCCACAGTTTGTGAAAATTTATTCTTCAGTCTCGATGTAAATCATGTATAAATGGTTTCCCTCACATCTTAGGGTCACATGGTTTCCAAGCGCTCATCTTAATGATGTCCTGGCAGACTGCACAACAAGCGAAAGCAGAAGTTACATTAACTGTGCTAAATAGAGAATACAACCAACAGCAGAAAGGAAGTTCTTAAGTGTAAATTTATAGAAGATCCTGTAATCATAGCTGATGTCCAAACAAGTTAAAAAGCACAGTTTGACAGCATCATAATAAAGAAGTTGAATTCAGATAGTGCAGAGGCCTGGATTTTCTCTGCCAGCAGATTAAATTTCTTGTATTGGCAAAACCCTTGACTTGGTAAAGGTCACTGGCACTGGACTTCATTGAGCACCAGCTGTACATTTGAAGATTTTAACTTCGAAAAAAAAATCCTTTTAAAGTAACAGTATCTACACAACTCGTTTGAATGACGGACTTAATTCCCCCCCCACCCAACACACACACTGACCTTCACTGGGTTTGTTACCGTGTGCCTGTGAGGGACTAGAGACGGTCTCCTCCAGGTACCTGTGCGATGACACGATGAACAAACTCCTGCTCCTCCAGCAGCACCCAGTCACTGCACCTAAGTGAACCTGTGTCTCCCGAAGATATCATCAGTTTTCATGCACAGAAGATTTAATTAGTCCCCTGCTCTAAAAGCCACCCCTGGGTGTCACTTAAAGGACGCATCTATTACACAACGGAATGACAGGAAGAATTACGAGTTCTCATTATGAAGCAAGTCTTAAGAAATTGAGTTATTGAACTCTCAGCCATCATGAAGGACCCTCTCATCCTCTCCGTGCTGCTGCAAGAACGAGCCCAAAGCGCCACCTTCTGCTGAGCCCCTGGAACACAACCAACCACTTCAGCAGCCGGTGAGCTCCGGGGTGACAGCTCTTCACACACCCAGATCCCGCTGGCTGGGTACCGGAAAGTAACCGTGCTTTCTCACTGGACAGCTCAGTCTGTCAGACCCGGTCAGTACGGCTGCTCTTCTGAAACAGCAATCGTAGGGACAGCCAGAGCAGAGCTGCCCAAGTGGCACGCGTCGGGAACCTGACACAAAGGATATTCTGCCTAGATTCCAAGCTTAAAGATTTCAAGCTTAAAAAGTTGTGGAGCACAATGATCCCAAAAAAAGCGCTTACATTTCTGTATGGTTAGAACCAAACATCATAAAAAAGATACAGAACTAAACTACATTCTAGTGTAATTCCAGTGAAGTTCCGAGAGCATCACAAGAAAAATGCAACAGGAGAATAAACAGAGGCTGAAATGAAGAACATTCCAGGTTGAAAGAACAGGCTTGAGAGAGCAGTATTAGGACTTATTCTACTTAATGTTTTTAAATTATGATTTTTAGCACAGGAAGTAGCAGTATGTGAGTGAAAATTTCCTGATGAAAAGTTGGGAGGTGTTATCGGTACTAAGCCAAACTGAAACACCCCATGAAGAAACAACCAGATAACCCTGAAGACTAGAATCCAGGGCAAAGTAGTACAGAGACCCTAATGACATGTGTTTCTGCTATCAGCCAGGAGCCAGTCAACTAGAAACAAGAAAATCTGGTGTTTCTTGGCCTCAGAGTGATTGTGATGCTTCAATGTTACTGGATTTGTGTCCCCAGCTTTCATCCAACAGCGGGCACCGCCAGTCTAAGCTCAAACCAGATGAACATACGGAGATGGAAAATTCATAATAAATTAAACACTAAGTCAGCAGTAAATATGATTTTCAGCAGCCGCTAACTGGGAGAAGGCCCTCCGAAAGGTCTCCCTATGGTACTGACCCTTTCTCTGGTCCTTGTTGCTCCTCACTCTGTAGCCTCAGAAAACATCCGGGGGAGACACCTGTTAAAGCCAGACAATCATCTGCCTCAGCGGGAAGGACGGGGCCTGGGCACCTAACAGCGCTCCGACCGCAGGCAAGCAGCGGGAGCAGACTACTGAAGAGTAAAAACCCGCCA